>NW_021349195.1:0-468 GCF_001605985.2 Dendrobium catenatum | reverse complement strand
TCGTCCTGGACGAAAAAAGTTCATCCTGGACGAAAATAATCGTTTGTCTGGACGAAAATATTTCGTACAGACGATCAAATTCGTCCAAAATGTAACGGCTTTTTGTAATCAACATAACTTACGATACGTCCCTTCGTACAGACTTTTGACTTGACAGATTGTACATATGAAAATAATTTTGTACAGACGATCTAAAGGTAACTAGTTTAAATGTCTCTTGAAAACCGTCCCCTACACTGAAACGACATATGTTCGTCTGGACGAAGCAAAAATTCGTACAGAAGAAATCCATAATAAAAACTGTCTTATCCACTCAACCGCTGCATTCAATCGTCTCGATGTTTGAGAAAAAGAAAAAATTTCGTTCTGGACGATCGTGAGATCGTACAGACGATTTAATTAAAAACTGCTCTCAAAACAGTTAAAATCCACGCAAACCAATTTTTCTCACATCGTCCAGTACGAAAC
>NW_021349194.1:0-417 GCF_001605985.2 Dendrobium catenatum | reverse complement strand
GTCTAGGATTGTCTAGCTGGGAGAAGCCCTTTTGGCCACCCCAGTAGGCTCTATGTGTGCTAGCATTGTTGTAGGGTATTGATTTATCTGGTCTACTATCCTAATCATCAACTTGTTCTTGTGGTTCAATGTCTTCACCTTCTTCCTATGATGGAGCTTGCCCTGGAACTTGTTCTACATCTTGTTAATCCATTTGTTCTATGTGTCCTTGTACTTGCCCCACTAGGTCCTCCTGCGTAGTCAGGCATTGAGTTTCACAAATTGTCCAGGGTTTGCCTCATCAACATGTTGTACTGTTAGACTGGCCCCAAGAGGGGATTCTGCTTATGTCTAACAACTGTTCTATTGACTGATTGACTTACTGTCTTACAAGGGCACCGCCAGGCTACTACTCACCTCTTCACTAAGTGTGATTAT
>NW_021349193.1:0-267 GCF_001605985.2 Dendrobium catenatum | reverse complement strand
ATATTTGGAGATTAATTGGTTTGTTAATTAGTGAATCCAAGTTTGATATGCATAATTAACTTAGAATTTTAATAACTCATAATAAATCCAACATCAATCATAAAAATAAAATTTAAACTATAAATTGCTTAGAATCAAATGCTTAATAAAGAAAAATTAAAAGAAATTAAAAAATAAAAATAATTAAATGAATTTCACTACAGGAAAAATGCCGA
Source organism: Dendrobium catenatum (assembly GCF_001605985.2). Classification (NCBI taxonomy): domain Eukaryota; kingdom Viridiplantae; phylum Streptophyta; class Magnoliopsida; order Asparagales; family Orchidaceae; genus Dendrobium; species Dendrobium catenatum. Next base: position 52 of record NW_021349193.1, on the reverse strand, counting down.
TTACCGGCGGTTATATGACCGCCGGTATTACCGGCGGTGTGGCCGCTGGCTG
>NW_021349192.1:0-203 GCF_001605985.2 Dendrobium catenatum | reverse complement strand
AAATTGTCATATTTATTTTATTTTCTCATAATTTCCCCCTTACTAAGTAAGTTCTTCTGAAAATAGGGAGATGTTTTTATTTTTAATTTTTTACATATATAAAAGAAATAAGCATAATAGAAAATATATAAAAATTAATTAATTGAGCTAAAAATACCAAATTTATATATATAGGCTATGAAAATCTTATATCAACATACTAA
>NW_021349191.1:0-206 GCF_001605985.2 Dendrobium catenatum | reverse complement strand
TTCATCTTGAATATTGTCGATTCTTCAAAACGCCCATGAGATGTTCGATGAAATGATTCTTGGAGTTGGTCAAGCTCCAAACAATGCTCCAGTTCATGATTTATTCCTCAAGCATGAAAAATAAAACTACTCAAGCTTGACATATAAATTTAATGAATTAAATTTATGATCATTTTTATTGAAATCTTATCCACCAATTGATCTTG
>NW_021349190.1:0-283 GCF_001605985.2 Dendrobium catenatum | reverse complement strand
GAAACTCATTGGTGTACTAATAGGTTTAGCATTGTCTATTTCATATTTTTTGAGGATGTCCTTAACATGTTTAGATTTGCTAAGAAATGTACCTTCCTCAAGTTGCTTAATGCTAAAGCCTAGAAAGTAATTTAAGTCTCCCATTAGATTCATTTCAAATTCTTTACTCATTGTTTTAGAAAATTCATCACAAAGATTTTATTTAAAGATTCAAAAATGATATCATCCATGTAAATTTGAATAATGAGTATTTCTTTTCCAAATTTCTTCAAAAAGATAGTTG
>NW_021349189.1:0-237 GCF_001605985.2 Dendrobium catenatum | reverse complement strand
CAAAGAGCGCCATTCAAATTGACAAGAGGTATAAAATGAGCCCACAAAATTTAATGCTTAGCATTCTTGTACTTCTTAAATGCTAAAGAAAACCCTTGATACTTTTGATACTTGATTTTGAAAAACATGATTCCTGATTCAACAATTCGTGTATTGATCTTCTATTATATATATTTTATGGAAGGAGTTTTTAAAAAATGATTATTTCTTTCTCTAATTTATTTCTTGATTTCGATA
>NW_021349188.1:0-537 GCF_001605985.2 Dendrobium catenatum | reverse complement strand
CTTCCTCCGGCTACGCCGGAGGCCTCCCACCATTTTTTCTATGGCTTCCTCTGTGTTTCCCCCTCTTTCTTCTCTGGGGGTCCCTTCCTCCTCTCCTCAGCGCCTTTGGACGCACATTTTTGCTCCGGCTGCTCCCTCTCCCAAAGACTTTACTTTCTCGTTCCATCCTGAGGAACCTGAAATTATTCCTTTCTCTGGCGATAAGCTTGCTACTGGTGCGGACGACTGGAATCTGAGTCTATTTGGCTATTCGATCGGTCGAAGACCCTTCTACGAAGCTTTGCTGGGCGCTATGAACAGAACTTTGACTCTGAAGGGAACGCTGCAACTTCTCTCTCTCAGTGACGGTTTTTTTCTTCTCCGCTTCTCTTGTTCGGAGGACTATGATATGGTGTGGGCTAAAGGAGTCTGGTTCCTTTTAGGTAAACCATTCATCCTTCAAAAGTGGCATCCCAAATTCAAGCCTAAGAAAGAAAATTTTTCGAGCATCCCTATCTGGATCAAGATTCACGATCTGCCATTGGCCTGCTGGAACTC
>NW_021349187.1:0-388 GCF_001605985.2 Dendrobium catenatum | reverse complement strand
AGCATTTAGAAACCAGAGTAATACCTTTTTTTTGAAGTATAATATCCACCGGAATGAAACCTTTAATACATCTCCAAGCAAGAATTAAAATAAGAAATAGGAAAATTATTATGCCAGATAGCACAGAACAGGTTAGACTTCGGTTTTTGGATCCAAATGTTCTCCCAAATATTCCTCAAATGGAACTTACCATTAGGAGAAACAGAACATAAAATAGTATCAGTACAGTTAAGTTGTAAAGGAATATTTAAAATCAACTCCACCACGCAATCCGGCACCACTTCTTTCAAATAGTTAACATTCCAACAGTTATTGTTGAAAAAGGAGGAAACTTTAATAGTCTGCATGGTCTGAGTATTCAAGAAAGAGTCAATCGAAAAATCCCCTA
>NW_021349186.1:0-244 GCF_001605985.2 Dendrobium catenatum | reverse complement strand
TTGACACTTCCCCACCCAAATCCCTCCGGTCAAAGCAACCTCCGGCGATCTTCCGACGAGTTCAATACCCAATCCATCCAAGGCTCATTCCAGGCGATTCGTGGAGCGTCGGAGCGTGGGTTCAACAAGGAACTTAATCGTGGACAGTCTACAAGCTCAACCATCCATTTAACAGTTCAATCCGTCCGAAAATCAAGCTGAAAATTGAAACCCTAGGTCTAGGTACACTAGTTTAAATAGCTTT
>NW_021349185.1:0-1000 GCF_001605985.2 Dendrobium catenatum | reverse complement strand
CTGTGAACCCTAGAGACCATTAGGGTCATTTAGGCCTATAGAGTAGGCCACCTACTTGTGCCAGTTGGCATCGTTGTTTTCCCACACGAAGTGGGCATCGTTGTTTTTCTGCTAGGATTTTGGCCTTTTCCGGTTTTGGGTACGATACCCTCCCCCATTTTTTTTTCTGTGAGCCTTAGAGACCATTAGGGTCATTTAGGCCTGTAGAGTAGGCCACCTATTCATGCCATTGGGCATCGTTATTTTCCCACATGAAGTGCGCATGACTGTGGTGATTTTTTGTGCGGGTATCTTGCCTGAAGGATACCCTTAGGGTGTGTTTATTTATTTTTTTCTGTACTTTGGATGTCATGCATACGTTCTTATACACTTTTCTCCACAATGCACTTTACTTACATACATGCATTGCATTAGTGGACCTAAGGATCTTTCTTACTCGTGCATTTGTTTCATGCATCATACAACGCTAGATATGTTCGTTTGCATATTATAGAGTCCCTGATTCAACTCTTTCGAACTATTAATCCTTGAATCTTTAGGATAGAGCATTCCCATCCTACATACATATAGGGCGATTGGTTGTGCTTAGGGTTTTAGCTGGCTTCCTTTTTCAAGCAAGGAATAAGTCCAGATTGCATTAGTTAGGTCGTAGATGTTAGTATCGTGTGTACGATACTACATCTTTTATAGATTTAGGATCCAAGGGTTAGTGGTACAGGTGTACCACTATACTCCTTAATGGCAGGTAAACTCTCCATTCCTTCGGGGACTATAAATCCTGCACATCTGCGTGACACAGATGACGCCGCTTCCTTCTTTCTCTCATGCATGTTTGAATGCTTGACCTCTCTCTTTTTCTCCAATTTTCTCTTCTTTGAGCCGATCGAATGTTGACTGAACCACGTATGATTGATTGAACCAAGTTGGGACCTTCTTCCCTTTGATTAGGAAAGCCTAGAAATTCCTTTGCACTAAACCCATTCAAGAAGATAATCTAACA
>NW_021349184.1:0-264 GCF_001605985.2 Dendrobium catenatum | reverse complement strand
CCTCAATTTTGGAGTGATCAGCTGCCACCCCTTCCTTAGACACCACATGTCCCAAGTACTCTACATTGGCTTGTGCAAAGCAGCATTTCTTTAAATTTGCCCTCAACTGGTGCTCCTGCAATACCTCTAACATTTTCTTCAAGTGTTCCCAATGTTCAACCTCTGACTTGTTGTATATCAGGATGTCGTCAAAAAATACTAACACAAACCGTCTGAGATAAGGTTTAAAGACCTTATTCATCAGGGCCTGGAAAGTAGCAGGTG
>NW_021349183.1:0-263 GCF_001605985.2 Dendrobium catenatum | reverse complement strand
CTTCCTAATACATGCAATGAAGTAACAATCTAAGTAAGCCTTATATACATTTTAGAAATCGATTCAGAAGGTTTTATACAAAAAAGTTCGTAATCATGCAAGAGAATATTCAAACGGGATTGCTTGACTTCATTAGAACCTTCATAGGTGATACATAATTTATCCCAAATTTCTTTACCAGTAGTGTGAGTGGAAACACGCATGTAATCTTCTAATTTCAAAGCACAGAAAAAATAGTTCAAACATTTTACATTTAATTGTGA
>NW_021349182.1:0-225 GCF_001605985.2 Dendrobium catenatum | reverse complement strand
TTTAATACTAATTCTGTGATTGAACATGTGCATAATCCGTCGGTTATTCCTAATTTGATCACTGATGCTGATAATTTTTTGCTGTGTCAAATTCCTCTTGAAAATGAAATCCTGGAGGTGTTAAAGGATATGAATGGTGATGCTACTGCTGGTCCTGATGGCTTTTCTACCATGTTTTTTCAAAAATCTTGGGAGATTATTAAAATTGATGTTATTGCTGCTGTG
>NW_021349181.1:0-552 GCF_001605985.2 Dendrobium catenatum | reverse complement strand
CTAATGATTTATATACTTTTGTTAAAGCTTATGTCACGATCATCTTAAAGTTATCTTTTGGAATGAATGTCATGGTTTCCAAACCTTTGGTTTTATGCTTTCATTTGCTCAAATATTGTAGTTTAACTATTGACTTTAAGGAAATTATGATATCTTGGTTGATGACTCATGAAACTTTGAGTTTGACATAGGAAGCTACTTGACCAAATGTTATGTAACCATATTTAGATATAAAAGTTTCACGTGCTTCTCATGAGTTTGGATATAACTATGTTCGCAAAGTTTTTTTTTTTAGCATGTGAGAGCCATGCATGTTTCCGTAAGCAAGTAACTTGATGTTTGAACCTATAAAACCCTTACATATGTTCTATTTGTTTCAATGTCATACGTGTTGACCTCATTATTCGAGCTCAATTCCCCTAGAATTCAGCTCTAGCATCTAGGTCTTCGTAGCCTAGTGTAGGCGTCGCCCATAGGATTTCCCTTAGGTGGTCGCCCACTGACGTAGCATCGATTCGAGCCTACCACTTAATTCGAATCAAAATCAATTCA
>NW_021349180.1:0-213 GCF_001605985.2 Dendrobium catenatum | reverse complement strand
GTACTGTACGAATTTATTTCGTACTGTACGATCTGGATCAGGTTGTATAATCGTACTGTACGATCATAATTTGAATTTGAAAGGTTGTATAATCGTACTGTACGATCATAATCGTACTGTACGATGTTTAAAATATTGCCTAAGTTAATCCTGAGATTATTCAATCAAAACGGCAAAAATTTGTCATTTAGATCGTACTGGACGAACTGGATC
>NW_021349179.1:0-257 GCF_001605985.2 Dendrobium catenatum | reverse complement strand
CATATTAGTCATCAAACTAGATGTCATACCTGTCAAGTAAGCTTCAAGGAAATGAGATTGGAGATAGGAGAACAGATGATTGCCAAAACCAAGAATGCTCATTTAAGAATGGAAGAGTTCGATGCACTTGATGAACTCAGGTTAGAAGCTCAAAAAAAAAATCTAGAAATCTATCGAGGAAAAATGACAAAATCATTTGATCAGATAGTGTGTCCTTCGATATTTCAAGAAGGAGAATTGGTCTTGGTGTTGAGAAG
>NW_021349178.1:0-276 GCF_001605985.2 Dendrobium catenatum | reverse complement strand
GTACGAACCTGGAAGGGTCGGTACGAACCGTCGGGACGAACTGAACCCGAGAGCATCGTTCAGGGACGAAACAAATTGGGATTAATTTCGTCTGTACAATCCGTGTCCAGAGGAGTTAGTCCCGGGACGAATTTGGATCGTCCGGGACGATCAGTGTTGATAAATATCCGATAGAGATATTTTGGATTTATTTGAAGAGAGAGAAAGTGAAGGCACGGGAGAGAAAGTAAAGGAAAGATAGGAAAAAAGCTTGGTTTTGGAGCCCGCGGAGCGCTT
>NW_021349177.1:0-419 GCF_001605985.2 Dendrobium catenatum | reverse complement strand
CCATGCTGCATTCCTCCTACCGCTTGCTGCCAAGTGCAGAAGTCAGAATATTCTTCTAATCCAGCATAAGAACCTTCACCTGCTGCAGCCTGAATTTTGTTCTTCTTTATTAGGTGACTCTTATGTATATTGCTCAAATTGTGCTCCACTTACATCATGAATTAACTCCTCAAGATTAGGTATGATATGTTCTTTCACATCTATAGTAGCACTTGTTGATGGGCAGCATTGAGAATCAAAATTTGGTTCATACTCACCATGTGAAGTCCAATACAAATATTTTGGAATGAATTCTCGATGATATAGATCAATAGTAATGTCATCTGGGCTATGGTGCACCAGATTTTTATGTTTAGAACATGGACAACAAAATTTTCTATCCTAGATGAAACTAGGTAGTTGACAAGCTGTCTGAATAA
>NW_021349176.1:0-329 GCF_001605985.2 Dendrobium catenatum | reverse complement strand
TCCATTTTTCATCCCTCTTAAACATGAACATTAAAACATTGTTTGGAAAATTTGCCTTAGAGAGTGAAGCAAAATACTTACACAAATACCTATGTTGAACATAATATCAGGTGCTTATTATTTCATTATGCCGAAATAATCATGCCCCCCTAAAATTATTCTAACATTGAATAAACGCAAAGTTTGAACTTAAAAGATAATTTCACCTTTTCTCTATGTACTTATAATACTTTTTCAACCAAGTACTGAGCACTGAACTGAGACAAAAAAATAAGTGTATGCACAACCTTATCTGATTATTCAATACAAAAGAGACTTAAAAGATATCT
>NW_021349175.1:0-342 GCF_001605985.2 Dendrobium catenatum | reverse complement strand
AGAATAAGAGTAGAAGAGAAGAAGGGGAAAATTAACTTGTTCTCTAAAGTTTAGGGGCAATGGAGTTTGAAAGGGGATACTACCTATACATGATAGTGGGGTGCCTCTCTTGAGAAATGAATTAGTGAAGAGAAGTAGTGCAAACTCTTTCTCCCATGAATTGGTATTTATACTTGAAAAAAGTGAGGAGAGTTACATGAATTTTAATTAAGGGGTTATGAGGCTTTAATGAAGAGAATTATGCTACTTAAATAAACATAGTTATATAATTTTAAGAAAGAGAAATATGTAACTTTAAGTAAAAGATTTAAAGACATAATAATAATAATAAAAGAGAAGAAG
>NW_021349174.1:0-600 GCF_001605985.2 Dendrobium catenatum | reverse complement strand
AAAATCCGCTAAGTCCGTCTGAGTGTTACGAATTTGCCGAGTAACAGTCCCTAATTGGCCCAAGATGAGGTCTAGGATAGCTTGGAGGTGCTGCGGATCCATGGGGTTGGTTGGGGTGGACGACAGCACCTAAATGCTACAGAAAACAGCTCCTAAAACCTCAAACAGCTGCTGGAAAGTCAAGGACAGCCACCTAACACAAAGGCAAAAGGTGTCTAGGGGTCACGGGTTGGCTGCGGAGTGTGGACAGCAAATTCTCAAGGGTTAAAGTGCACTTAAGAGTCACTAAACAGTGCAGGAAAATTCTGGACAGCAAGGATTTTAAGTGTAGCAAGTGACTTAGGTGAAGCGGTGGGTGGTAAGTGACTAAAATAACACTTAGGTAAAGTAGACATGTTAGCAATGAAAATATGATGCAGGAAATTACTGGAAAGCAAAGAAAAACAGTAGATAAAACTACCTAAATGATGTTATGCATGGCAACGACCAAAGACAAGCTAAGGTAGACTCCTAGGATGCACCTAGCACAAACAAAGCATGCTAGCCATGCTCTGATACCAAGATGATGTGATACCAGGAATTGTTTCGCTGAAAATTAAT
>NW_021349173.1:0-349 GCF_001605985.2 Dendrobium catenatum | reverse complement strand
CGTAACTTCCCATAGCCGGTATATTTTCTTCTTTTTTATTTCTCTCCTTCCTAAAATCTATTTTATCATTCTTTCATTCTTGAATAACCTTTTTGCATTTAAATTAAACATTGGAAATGACAATCTAAGATTTTCTTGTAAAAATCTGAAGCAAAATTTGTCTTCTTTCTCTCCTAATGATTAGATAAATGATAAAAAAATCAAGAGGAATTTGTTACTGGTTTTAGCATTGAAAGTATTTGAATTTTGCTACATATTTTTTCATAAGAAAACGTATATATTTACTATAGTTTTTGCACTAAAATGGATGAATTTGCTATAGGTTTTTGCATAAAAAAAATGTATATGG
>NW_021349172.1:0-758 GCF_001605985.2 Dendrobium catenatum | reverse complement strand
TTAAATTTTACATACCTGAAAATTTTGGATCTTACATGGACGGCCGATATTGAATCATTTGATCGTATACCGTTCGTCAGACATTTGAAGGTCTTAATGATGTCGGAATGCGGCGATCTTAGACTCGTTGGATTCGTCTCGTCGAGCCGCTCGATTCGACTATAAGAACATCAAATTGGAAACCGTTTGGTAACTCCAATTGTGGTTTGAACTTTCTAATAACGCTTCAGGTACTTGATTTGGACTCATTTGGGCTCGGATTGAGTCGATTTTAGTGTCGTTGAGTTCGTATTTCTGAGACGCTCAGTTTTACTACAATTTCACTGAAATCGGAGTTCATGTGATCCCAAATTTAATTTTTGAAGTTTCCGACTTGATTTTGCCTCGAGATTCGTGCCCGATCAAGAAATTTTTTTAATGATACAGCAATATGAAATATAAAAAATATATGAAATAGATATATCAAAGGAATATACAATTTTCAAAATACCAAAGGTAGAGGATAAACTTAGGAAAGATCTAAGTAGGAATTCAATGATAAATAAATAATAGGCATATGACTTTATGTGAGAGAGACTTAGAATGTCCAAAGAGCCTAATTTCATATTGGACTTTATATTTTTTAATGGTAATCCATTTAATTCTATACTAAAAATGATGAAATTTATTTTTTATAAAATGTGGGTTGCTATTCCACAAGTATGAAAGGTTCACCATTGATGATTTCCCAAAATTAAAAATTATGATGCCATAAAGGT
>NW_021349171.1:0-581 GCF_001605985.2 Dendrobium catenatum | reverse complement strand
TTGATGTTTGGCTTTGCTCCAAAAAAATAGAGCTTTTCAAACTCTATTAAGCCTTTTGTTTAGAGATTCCATATCATTACCTTTCATCGGTTTTGTCCATGAATTTCTGACAATAGCTGCCGCTGCTTTATAAGAAATCCATATATCTTCAAATCTCCGAATTTTGTTGCCAGCAGGAGGAAGATCAAAAAGCTTCAAAACTATGGGATAATGATCTGAAGCAATTCTGTTAAGATGCCTTATTGAAGCTTGCTTGCACAGATTTAGAGCTTTGGAATTAAGAATGCATCTATCTAATCTCTCTAGAATCCTTGCACACCCATTTTTGTTATTGCACCATGTGTATTTAGAGCCAATAATACTTACATCATGTAAGTCATTATTATTCATAAAGGATTTCATTTCCATGGGTCCTCCCGAGAAAGAGAAATTTTTCCCACCCTTCTTTTCTTCTTGGGATAAAATACAATTGAAGTCACCACCTACTAAAAAAGGTGTATCTTGATCAGCTACTTTGTCTAGAAATCTCCATAATTCTCTTCTACCTAGGACGTCTCTGCTTCCATAGACTGTAGCTAATT
>NW_021349170.1:243413-283683 GCF_001605985.2 Dendrobium catenatum | reverse complement strand
GGGTTTTCGGGTCGGGTCCAATATTGACAGGTCTACCTATGCTATGCGTGCAATCAGAGCCTTCAGAGGGCGATGGAGTGGGGTCGGGGAATTTTCGTGAATGGAGATGGGGGAGTGTTCATGCGAATCAGAGGGAGAGGAGTGGATATTCTTTGCGATGTTTAAAGTATAGCGTAGGGATGCAAAGAAAATTTGAAAAGATGCGTTGAAAGAAAAACAGACAGATTTTGATTCGCAAGCAGATGAGGATAAAATCCTTAAGAAAATGAACGATGGATATAAGGATTAAATTTTTTAACGGCCAGGATGACGTATGGGAAGAAGCACAAGCGGCACTTTAATAGTAGTATAGATATGAAATACAATGTGTTATTCTCAATATTTGTGATTAAGAGCGTTATAATTAAATCGCAGTAGCTCCATTGCCCTGGAATGGAGAAGGCATTGTTTGGTATTGCTTTCGATATTGCTTAATCCGGTTCTGGCATGTTAGAAGGCTAAATTTCAGCAATTGCAATGAGTACGTCTAAGGAATAAAACCTATGTATGTATGATGTGAAACGTACAAGCATGGATGATTAAACTAAGAAAGTTTGCACGCTTACATTTTAGAACACAATAATTATAAGCTTTGTCTTGATGATAGACGACAAAATAGAAATGATAAGGTGGTAAACTAGCTTAGGTCTAAGCACATGCGAGAGATTGAGATCATTAATTAATCAACTAAATCTTACGTTGCATACATGAGTGGTTTCAACAAGAATTCCAATACTAACAATAAGAACCCACCAACCTTGGAGACAGCCGGGTTCGTGGTTCGTTATTTTATTTGTATTCCTCTTTGTTTTCCCCCTTCATCCCTTCAGCTAACATATTCCCCTAACCAAGCTCTACAATTTCATTCCATCCCATCAAGCCGCCGGCCACCATACAACCTCCTCACCACCCCCCGAAATTCCCCATTCCCATCTATCAAGCCGCCGGCCTCACCTCTCTCCTCCACCCTTTGAAATTCAAATCTCGATTTGAAAACTTTCGATAAATGTTTAGTCTTGATTTGGGGAGACCTAATTTCGAAATCTAAACAATTTGAATTTGAAATTGTCTTTACTAATTTGATAAACCAATTTTAGGAAAGTTTCTAAATTTAGACCTATTTGAATTTCAAATTTACTTGGACTCATTTAAAACTTTTCCTGATGCATAAAACCAAAACAAGAAACCCCCAATCCCTTCCCCTTAATTCCCTCCCAGGCTATTAATGCCACCGGCCACCATATGACTGAAATTAAGAGTTATTTCCTAATTGCTCGTTGAGTGCATTTAGAAATAATTCAAATTATCTCTGCATCCTATTGGCTGAATTTTCTCAGATTAATAACCTATTTATTTCTTTCCTAAACCACTCCTTAGTTTTGGAAAGAACCACCCTCCCGCTCTTCTCTGTTTTACCGCCCAGCACTTGCCCCCCTCTCAAATCGGAATTCCACCATCTCTCATTAGAGCTTGTTCCCTCTGTGAGAGGACTTGGACCCGTTACCTGCTGCTAGCCAAAGTTACCAAGGAGCCATCTTGGATCATTCCTACCACTCCCATTAATCTACCTACAGGAATCTGAACCAATTTCAGATTTCAGCCTTGGATCCCCTACCTTCTCCACAAGGCAAAAGAAGCCTCTTTCTTTCAGGATATCTGATTACATCTTCAAGGAGAAAGAGGTTGACTATACTTGAAGAGGACGTGGATGGCATCTTGTACCTTCTAACGGAAACCACCAACGATCATGTCGAAGGCCGTGAATGGAAAATATCCACATCTTTTTGGCAAAGGTTTCTTTTCTTACTTGTATTCAATTTCTTTTAAATCTAAATTCTCCATTGGTTGATTGTAGTCACGAAAGCTTATTCCATTGCTCTAGCCAAGCTTAGTCTTTGGTAGGATTTGAGTGTAATCTTCTATGCATCCTACGTCTCATTGTTAGATTTGGGATTAATTTGAAGCCTACTGTTAGCGTTGTGTGATTTTATTATTTATTTTGAAAGTTTCAAAATTCAGAGCATGTAATCTCACTTAAGCAAATCATTTCCTTATTTGTTTTGAATCTTCGTTGATAATTGTTAAGTAATTGTTTCCTGGATTTATTCTAATCTAATAGTTGTGCAATGCCTAAATGACTACATAATCATCGCATCTAGTTAGTCCGGCATCAGAAACACTTGAAGATCTCAAGTGAAACCTAACAATCTTGACAAAAACAACGAGAAATCTCCACAAATCCAATAGAAAATTAGAAAAAAACAGTAATTTTATTGCGATAATCAAACTAATAGAAGAAAAATAATAAGATACAATTGATCCTCTATTTGAGAGGAGGATTCATCTCTCCCAAATCTCTAGACGCCGCTAGAGCCAAAAAAATCTAAACCTAAGAGATCTCAAATCTCAGTCAAATTCAAGATGTCCTAACCCTAGGAAAACAAACTATTCAATACATACAATCCAAAAAGGGAATCTCTAAACAGTCCCTACATTTAAATTTCCCTCCTAACTCCCTCAAAAATCCTTCCTAAACGGCGTTCTTGGACTGGGCCGCTCGATCGCGCATACAGGAGAGGCCGAACTCTCCGCCTCTATTCTGCCCGAGCCGGTGGAACCGGCTGGACCGGTCTAATACACATGTCCATGTCTCGCCTATGGCCTTCCTTAAACTTTATATTCGCCAATTAGAGAAATTATATATGAAATTGACCGCATGCCTAATTATCTGTAATTGGTCTTGTGATATATATTTAAAAGATTTTTTAAGATGAAAAATATTAAATTGAGTGTGGCGTTGATTGAGATTGGATGGTTGAATTGAGATAAAATTGAATTAGGATATAGCAAGGCCTGATTAAACTAGAGATTGAGTTGAATTTAATGGCATAAAGCCAGTCTTGAATTGGACTTCATTTGAGACGGCTTTCTTGTTGTTTTGTAAAACTGTTTTTTATTTTTTTAGTAAAAAAAAAATTAGAAGCAGAGAAAAAGCAGTGCTTTAAAGCATTTTCAAACGAAATCTTAATAATTTATAAATGAGAGCATAATCACCATCAAAACGACAGGTTAAAATTATTTCCATATTATGTGAAAACAACTTCTAAAAGTTTCTGAATGTTGGGGGTTTGAAAATTTTAATTTCATTTAAATTAGCCGCTGTTTCATACGATGCATAGACATCTTTATATAGTATCTTCGTTGCATCTTGCTTGAATAGGTGTTTTTTTGAGACTTGCTCTAAGCTATTAGTTTAGCCCTTTTTTGCCTTTAAACTGCCCAACAGAAATAAAAAAAACAAGCAGAATATCCTTAATTAGTTAACTTAGCTCATGAAATATCACCAGTCCAAAGTAATTTGCTCCTTTTAAGCTTAAACAGTATTGCAAGTAATCATATATAACAACAAAAAGTTGCAGACTAAGGCCTAAGGATGTTCTTAAAAGTCTTCTCTTGTCTCTCTTGCTTTCATGACATCGATCCTATTAAGGCTTTGTTTAGTACAACCTTCTTACTGATTCATAAAGCAGTTTTTTAGTGCAAAAAATTATATTTTTTATACTAAAAAAATGTTTTAAGAAATAACAAGAAATCCATCTCAAACGAAACCTAAATATCCATATAAGAAAGAAAAAAACATCCATGAAACAGCGTAAACTTATTTTTGCATTACAATCTGACATACACACATCACAATTTACAGAGTCTACCATTTTAGTGCAAAGAATACTAGTTCAAAACTTCTGCTTCATCCTAAAACTCATCACTAGCATGCTTCTAAATATGCCACCATCTATTTAACTATTACATATATGCCTTTATATATCTACTAACAACACAACACATTCATAAAGAGTAATCAACTTGGGGCGAAGCGGTCCATGAGCATGCAAATGGTAGCCTCTGAGATGCTCACACCACTCCTCTGCCTCACCATTCTCTGATTCACCGCCGCCGCCGTTGCTCCTTCTCTTTCACCGCCAGCATTTCTTCTCCAACTGACTTCGCCGGAGCGAAGTTCATCTTCCACCATCCAAGCTTAACAAGCCCAGTTCCCAAAGCGTCCAAGAGCCCGGCCATGATCTCTAGTTCTTGAGAGCTCCTAAGTGGAATGAAACTAGGTTGATTCAAGTAGAACAACTAATGTGGCTTAGTTTTTTATTGGAGAGCTGAAGCCAGAGCTAGATTTGCTTTATAGTAGCAGTCATGGAAAAGATGAGTGGTAGAAGAGAGAGAGATTTGTGGGAAACAGGGGCGGCCGGGGTTTCTTGGCAATGAATTAAACCGTGGGAGTGTGGACAACAAAGCCAAATAGAGACAGCGGCAGCGTGGAGGATTTGCTCTTTCTGTGGTCGATAGGAAGCCACTCAATTAGGTGCTTAGATTTGATTCAGGAATATTCTCTTTACATTACGATTATATTTTCTCATGGGAGAAAATTTGATGGAGGATATTTTGTTCAAAAATTTAGTTTAAATACCATAATATATAATTTATCAATTTAATTTTTATCAAATTATCAATTTAATTTTTAAATTCCGAATCTTATGCTGTGCATTCAACAGAGTTTTAATTAATTAATTAATTAATATTGAATAAAATATGTGTATGTTGTTCAAACTGATTGTGAAGCTGATGGGGATATTATTAGTGGAATTTAAGTTGGATGGTAGAAGTGGAGGAATGCATGGGGTTTGTTGTGTGATAGAAAAATATCCCTTGAACTTAAGAGAAATTTCTATAAGATGGTGGTGAGAAATGTAATGTTTTATGTCTCAGAATGTTGGCCATTAAGAAAGAAGCATAAATTTATGTTAAGTGTTGTAGAGATGAGGATGTTCGGGTGGATGGGTGGCTTCACTTTTAGAGATAAAATGTGAAACGAGTTTATACGTGAAAAAGTCGGAGGAGCTCTAGTGGCAAAAAAAGATTAGAAAGAGTCAACTTAAGATGGTTTGATCACATAAAACATCAGTCTTTTGATGACCCGATTAAGAATGTTTAAGAAAGATAGATGTAGACCTAAAAAGATTTGGTTAGAAAGTATTAAAAATTTCTTTTTTTATTAGATTTAAATGAGAATTTGACTCTTATCCAAAAATAATAAAGAAAAAAAAGATTCATATTGTTGACCATGTAGTGTGATAAAAATTTGATCTTATTGTTGTTGTTGTATTATTTAAAAAAAAAAAAACATTTTCTTGCACTAGCCTTTAATCTCAAAAGAAAAAGACATTCAACAAAAAAATACTCCTTTCTTTCACCCATTTAAGCATGCTTCCCTTCAAATGATTTGGTAGTAATATTTAATAAATTGCGTTCAGCTGGCAATTTTTAGATGCTCATAACACCTAATAACATCTAAGTAGTTTACAAGCAGGTTTGCTAAGTCAGATTATGCTGGGTGGGTTTTGAAAATTGGTTTCTAAGCCTTAGTCAAGCCAGGCCTAGTGGAACTTCAATAATTTGTTGGATTATATTAATTATACAATTAATATTTTATATTTAATCGTATTGTCTGTTAATTTACTGGTTATCTTTATTTTTTGACTTCAGTTTGTTTGTGATAACTTTCTTACTACTTTGCTTTTCAAAACATAACAATAATTTTTTTTACTAATAATTTTTTATTGCTTTCAAAAAATTTATTTGCTAGGAAGTTGTTTTTACAATAGTTTTAAGAATAGTTGTTTTTCGAGCAATAACTTTATAAACACATTTGCAAAAAGATAATAATCCCAAATAGACCCTTCATTAAGGCTTCATTTAGGACGACTTTCTTACTGCTTCTTAAGAAAGAAAGTCGTCTCAAACGAAACCTTGGGACGACTTTCTTACTGTTTTTTACATCAGCTTTTTAGTACAATTTTTTTGAGCTATGAATTTTTCAACTAGAAAATTTATTTAGAAAGCAATAAGAAAGCTGTCCCAAACGAAACCTAAGGATCTGTTATAATTTTGATTGTATAATGTAGCTTCCTACTTCAAAAAATTTCTGAGAATAGCAAGAAGCATGAGCTAAAATTGTGGTTGCAATTTCAGAAGTAAAATAACAACAAAACTGTTTTTTTTTTTTTGGCTTAACTTTGAAAAAATGACAACAACAACAACATCAATCCTTTATCCCACTATATGGGGTCGGCTACTTGAATATTGTTTCTCAATTGTGTCAGGTTAATATCTAAATTTTCATTTAAATCTAATAAAGAAAGGTCATTTCTAATGTTGTTTTAGGTCTACCTCTATCTTTCTTAACATAAGTCAAATCTAATATATTTATTTTTCTAACCGGGTCATTGGAATGCCACCATTTTATGTGACCAAACAATCTAAGGTGACTCTATCTAATCTTATCTTTCATTGGAGCTACTCCAACCTTTTCATATATATGCTCATTTCATATCATGTCTTTAAGATTAAAGCCACTTATCCACTCGAGCATCCCGATCTCTGCAACACTTAACTTAATATTATGCTTCTCTTTAAATGATCAACATTCTGCACCATAAAGTGTAGGAGCATTATAAACCCCTTTTTTTAAAAAAAAAACTCTTCATAGTAGTTCTCTTTGAACTTTATCATATGCTTTCTCTAAATCAATAAATATCATATGTGTGCAATAGCTATTATTTGTGTTCAAACACAAGGTGATTGGACCCAGTATTTTCCTATTTCAGTTGGATTATATCAATGATCAACCTTGAGCTCATCGAGCAGTGCTCTGACAAACAACCTCGGATAGGTCTTATATTCTTGGTGGATTCTCGTGACATCTTCTTTAAAGGTCAGCATCATCGAGCAATGCTGTGAGTAAATAATATTCTCTTTATAAAGATTCAATGAAAGCAAGTGTTTGATAAAATTATCACTCATATAAAGATTCTTAGTGGGCTAAAAAGCCTAAACAAAAGTGCATTATGCAATATATCAAAGCATGACTCAAAGATGCATAAATAATTCAATTGATCTTCTTTCGAGAGGAGGATCTTCTCTCTCAAACCCTAAATGCCGCTACAATCCCTTACACAAGAAATTACAACACTCAAACACAAAATTTTGCATAAGAGATCCAAATAAACCTTAACTTTAGACTTAACCTCTTTGGTCTGCTTGGTGTGGACCCCCGCTACTTCTGTCGTATCAATACTCCCCCACCCCAAAAAAAAGTCTCACCTTACCCTAAAGGTGGAAAGCAAGGACTTGCCGCTGCATGGTCTGGTAGTACTCCCATGCGGCCTTATGCTCTAATAGGCTCTTCCACCTGATCAATACTTCTTTGCTTCCAATTACTTCCGGTCGCACTCCTTCAACCTCAAGTGGTTCCAACAATGCCTCCATGTCCTCTGTCAAGGTTGGGGGAAGTGTAGAGGAAGGAATATGCTCTCCTATCACCCGTTGCAACTGGGACACATGAAACAACGGATGTATGGTTGTCGATAGTGGTAACTATAGGCAATAAGCTATGGCCTCGCTCCACTATCTCGTAGGGACAAAAATATTGGGGGGATAGCTTATCATTCCGTCTTCGTGCTAGGTTTTTTAATTTGTAGGGATGAAGCTTTAAATAAACCTTGTCCCCTACCTCGAACTGAATGTCTCACCTATGTGCATCTTTCTTCTTCATAATCTGTTGAGCTCTCAACAAATGCCCCTTCAGCTCCCCCAAGACTCTATCCACCAAATATTGGTCTACTGTAGTGACCAGTGTGCTGCCTTGCCCATAATATATCAAGTGAGGCCGATCCCGTCCGTATAACACTTTGAACGGTGTAGTCTGTGCTGTCGAATGATATGCTTAGGTATGTGTATAGATATTCAAAACATTACCAAACATAATTTGATAAGTGGCTCTTAAAATCTGAACATCTGAAAGGCATGATGATCTAGTTAACTCATAAATCAAAAGACTCTGTGCTGCTTAATTATTGAAATTAGAACCCACCATTAATCATACAAACCTAATTTACCCATGTATACAAGCAAGAAATATATTTTTGCAAGCATGAAGTAATTTAAGAGGTGTAATTTTTTTAATTTAGCAATCCTTAATGTACAAATTCTAATGAATTATATATCTATATATGAAAATAAGAACTATTATCAAAACATTAAGGAGATGTTGTAACAGTCATTGACAAGATTAATTCCTATTTTGGAAAGTTGAAATATAAAAAAGATAATTCGTCTCTTTATATTAATTGCCCATGAGGCTCATTTACTTATCCATTCATGATTTTAAACCATTGTCTTGGATGCTAATGTATTTCTATTAGCTTTGGAAAAGAAAACAGAACAAATGCATATTTACTTTATATTAATGTTAAGACTTTCACACAACAATACGTGTTGATTTATTAAAAAAAAATGTTATTAATTTACTTTGACAGAATACATATGAATTTGGCTGATTGGTCAAAACCATTCCAAAGTCAGGAGGATTTTTTTTTTTCCAATTGAGTTTGGATTTATAAAAAAAAAACGACCAATGAACTAAGTTTAATTTGATTGGACTTGAAATTTGTACGAGCTAGCTTGGGATAGGATCAAAATGTTTATTTAGATTTGAATGCATGTATTCTTTTGGGATGGCTTTCTTACTTCTTTGTGAAGCTATTTTTTAATAATTTTTTTTTTTAAAAGCAGAAAAAAAAACAGTGGTTTAAAGTTGTTTGGAACGAAACCTTAATAATTTATAGATAAGAGCATATTCACCATCAAAACGAAAGGTATAAAATTATTTTCCATGTTATGTGAAAACAACTTCTAAGAGTTTCTGAATATTGGGGGTTTGAAAACTTTAATTTCATTTAAATTAGCCGCTGTTTCATACGATGCATGGCAAATTTTATCTAGTATCTTTATTGCATCTTGTTTTTTTTATTTTTTTTTATTGCATCTTGTTTTTTTTATTTTTTTTTATTGCATCTTGCTTGAGTAGCTGTTTTTTTTGGGACTTTCTCTAAGCTATTCGTTTAGGCCTTTTTTGCCTTTAAACCGCCTAACAGAAATAAAAAAAACAAGTAGAATATCCTTAATTAGTTAACTTAGCTCATGAAATGTCACCAGTCCAAAATATTTGCTCATTTTCATGTAGCATCCAAATATCCGCATTGGAGAGCTGCCATGGCATCAGAATTTCTAGCCCTTCAACAACAAGGCACTTGGCTCCTACTTATTTTTGGTTGTTGTTGGACATTCAAAATCAAAAGAAATGCAGACGGCTCCATAGCACGATACAAGGCTCGTCTAGTGGCACAAGGCAACCATCAAGAATATGGTCTCAACTATATTGAAACCTTTAGTCCTGTCGCCAAATTCCCTTCCATATGTGTCCTCCTCACAATTGTAGTCACCCATCAATGTCCCATTCACCAACTAGATGTCACAAACGTGTTTCTTCATGGCTCTCTCCATGACACCATTCACATGCATCAACCTTGCGGCTTTGAAGATACAACCTTTCCCAATCACGTTTATCTACTCCAAAAATCTCTTTATGACCTTAAATAGGCTCCCTCGACAATAGTTTCAAATGTTCTCCAGCCATCTCCTATCTCTCGGTTTTCAGAAAATCTCGGCTAACCCTTCTCTTTTCACACTTAAACAAGCCTCTACTCAAGCCTATATTCTCATTTATGTAGACGACATCCTTCTCATAGGCAATAATCCTCCATTTCTCCACAAAATAATCTCCTCCCTCAGCCATATATTCTCAATAAAAAATCTAGGACATCCTACAACCTTCCTCGGCATTCAGATCCTATCCCATAATTATCAACTACATCTCTCTCAATCCTCCCATGCGCAGGCAATCCTACGGCAAGCTGGTCTGGCTAACTGCAACCCGCTAGCTAATCCCGCTCTCACCAAACCACCCACTGATCATCCTGTCACTACTTATCGTCACATCATCGGATCTATACGATATCTCATCATTACCCGACCATATATATCCTTTGCCGTCAATACTTTCATGCTCCTTCGCCTTCTCACTATCACCTACTAAAACGTCTACTTTGCTACTGGGCCACCAACCTTGGTACAAGATGCTCCACATCAGTATATTGTTGCTTCCTTGGTGACAACATCATCTCCTGGGCAGTAAAGAAGCAACAAATTGTTGCTCTCTCTTCCACCGAGGTGTAATACCGATCTTTGGCGGCAGCTACAATGGATTTTATTTGGATCCGACACCTTCTTTCAGATTTAATCTTCCACAAATTCATCCTACCGATATACACTACGAAAACACCTCAACAATTGCCTTAGCAAACAATCAAGTATTCCATGCCCGGACTAAACATATCGATGTTGATTTTCACTTCATCTGCGATCACATACAATCCAAGGAGGTTCAAGTGGTAATGTGATACTCATTAGCACCATTGATCAAATTACAGATATTTTAAACAGCCAATACCTGCGCCAAGATATCACCTACTCAGGACCAAACCAACAGTTCAACCTTCACTGTTAATTTGTGGGGGCATAAAAGCTACCTCTTCCACTACCACTGAGCAGCACCATGTGGACCAGTCCCACGGCATCACAGCAACGAACTCATAACAGCCTCAACCTATCCTAGCCTTACACCTCTAAAGTTCACCACACATATTTCTGTATAAATACACACAGCTACAGTAAAGATGTAAGAGAGAAAAGTTACAGTAGTAGAAATGAAATCCTATTTTCTAATTTTGCTCTATGCTTTCGTTTGAGTTCTGCTCTCTGTTTACCTTCTCTGTTTCTGGGATTTGCTTCAGTTTTACTCTAAGGCCTAAGGATGTTCGTAGAAGTCTTCTCTTGACTCTCTTGCTTTCAATACATCCATCTTATTAGGCCAATTAAGTCTCCATGTTAGAAAGAAAAAACATCCACGAAACAGCTTAAATTTTGAAGGAATGCTTGAAACTTATTTTTGCATTACAATCTGACATAACACAGCACAATTTACAGAGTCTACCATTTTAGTGCAAAGAATACCAGTTCAAAACTTCTGCTTCATCCTAAAACTCATCACTAGCTTGCTTCTAAATATGCCACCATCTAGTTAACTATTATATATCTACTAACAACACAACACATTGATAAAGAGTAATCAACTTGGTGCGAAGCGATCCATGAGCATGCAAATGGTAGCCTCTGAGATGCTCACACCGCTCCTCTGCCTCACCATTCTCTGATTCGCCGCCACCGCCGCTGCTGTCTCTTTCTCTTTCACCACCGGCATTTCTTCTCCAACTGACTTCTCTGTAACGAAGTTCATCTTCCCCCAGCCAAGCTTAACAAGCCCACTTCCCAAAGCGTCCAAGAGCCCGGCCATGATCTCTAGTTCTTGAGAGCTCCTTAGTGGAATGAAACTAGGTTGATTCAAGTAGAACAACTAATGTGGCTTAGTTTTTTATTGGAGAGCTGAAGCCAGAGCTAGATTTGCTTTATAGCAGTAGTCATGGAAAAGATAAGTGGTAGAAGAGAGACAGATTTGTGGGAAACAGGGGCGGCCGGGGTTTCTTGGCCATGAATTAAACCGTGGGAGTATGGACAACAAAGCCAAACAGAGACAGCGGCAACGTGGAGGTTTTGCCCTTTCTGTGGTCGATAGGAAACCACTCAATTAGGTGCTTATAATTGATTCAGGAATATTCTTTTTTACATTCCGACTATATTTTCTCATGGAAGAAAATTTGGAGGTTATTTTGTTCAAAAATTTAGTTTAAATAACATAATATATAATTTATCAATTCAATTTTTTTACATTCCGAATTCTTATTGTGAAATAAGTTATATAACTTTCAGCTCTATTATAATATAATTTATAACAATATATCTTGTCATAATTATTATTTGAAAAAATATTGTAGACGTTTATTTTCTTATTGCGCAACAATAATTCTCTTTGACTAATATTTTCTTATTGCTTTCAAAAATCTTATATGCTAGGAAGTTGTTTTTACAATAGTTTTTTCAGCAATAACTTTACAAACATCTTTATAAAAAGATAATCATCCCAAACAGACCTTTCATTAAGGCTTCATTTGGGATGAATCTTACTTCTCAAAATTTTTTCCTGAAAGTAGCAAGAAGCATGAGCCAAAATTGTGCTTGCGATTTCTGAGTAAAACAACAATTAATCAGTTTCATTTTTTTTTTTGCTCAACTTTTGAAACTACGACGACAACAACATCATCAACATAAAGCCTTTATCCCACTATGTAGGTCGGCTACATGAATCCTTTTTCTCCATTGTATTATGTTAAGAGCTAAATTCTCATTTAAATCTAATAAAGAAGGTCATTCCTAATGTTTTTTAGGTCTGCATCAACTTTTCTTAACATAAGTCAAATCTAACATATCTATTTTACTAACTAGGTCATCAAAAGGCCGCCGTTTTATGTAACCAAACCATCTAAGGCGACTCTCTCTAATCTTATCTTCCATTGAAGCTACCCCAACCTTTTCAATATATGCTCATTTCATAAAATGTCTCTAAGAGTAAAGCCGCTCATAATCCTACAGAGCATCCTCAACACTAAACTTAATATTATGCATCTCTTTTAATGGCTAACATTCTGCACCATAAAGTGTAGGAGCATTATTAACCCCTTTCTTATTTAGAATTCTCCATAGCACTTCTCTTAGAACTTTATCATATGTTTTCTCTAAATCAATAAATATCATATGTTTGCTTGAGTTGTTACTTGTGTTCAAACACAAGTTGATTTGACCCAATATTTTCCTATTTCAGTTAGATTGCATCAAGGATCAGCCTTAAGCCCATATCTTTTTACTTTAGTCATGGATGTTTTCACAAGACATTTACAAGAGTTTGCACCCTGGTGTATGCTTTTTGTTGATGATATTCTTCTTGTTGATAAGACTAGAGAGGGAGTTAAAGATAAACTTGAATTATGGAGGTTAATCTTAGAGTCTAAAGGTTTTCATTTGTGTAGATCTAAAACTAAATATATGGAGTAATTTTTAGTAATAATAGATCTATTGGAGGATTGTGACTTTGAGTGATCAAGTTATTAATAAAAAATTTTAAGTTAAAAAATTTGTCCTAAAATTTTACTTTAAAAAACAATAATAAAACTCTACCGAAAGAAAACAAAAATATCTTAATTTTTTTATACTGACAATTATAACCTTTAACCTATTCTCTGGGAAAGGGCAAATTATTGCATCCGGACTCAGTATATTTGGGTGACGTAGCGTCACCAGATTGGATGTCCGGACGAATCTGGACACCCTGGACGCAATAATTTGCCCTGGGAGAGAGGTATGGGAAAAATCTGAAGTCTGAAACTTTCCTCCCCAAACTGGAAACCATTCGGTCCTCTGCTACAGTAATCTGAACACCAAAAACAGCTCAAAATGTAGAAATTTTGATATTAATCACAGTAACAAGATCATGGAGGGAAGAACGTACAACTTATACATAAAATTGAATCTCTCCACACGAAAATCATGCCTAATTATCTCCAAATAAACCCTAATCCGTTGAGAAATTTCTACAGATTAAAGCAATCCACCAGAATTGACAAAGCAAGGTCTGATCCAAGTTCCGGCAGATGTGGCAGCTTGAGCTCTTGGCGCCGATCAACGGCGCACAAGCCGGCTTTAGCTTGATCGTCTTCTCGGATTTTGTTTTCCCTCGAACCGATCGAACAATTTGATTCCATCTGAACTGCAGAAGCTTGAATCTTTTTATAAAATTTGCGAAGCTGAACACTGTAACTATCCATGGCGCCCGACATTAGTGCGGAAGATGAAGAAGGGAAGACGGATGGTTTGGGCTATTTATGAATGTGAAGTGGCCATTGGGGAATAAAGCAATGGAATTTGTTGAAGTTTAAAACAGGGGGAGGTTTTAGACCGTTGGAAGTTGAGAGCCGCAGGTTATGGGTCAAAAGGTCTTGATGGTGCTCCTTGGAATCTAGCCGTACATCATGACAATATGCCATTAGATTGGATGGTGGATATATTGGTACGCATAGAAAGTGGCGTGGAGGGAGGTCCTATGTGATTTTGTTTTCCTTTTGGGCTGCCGGATTTGGGGATTAGAAAACCGCGGCTGTTCTTTGTGAGAAATTATTATGTTCTTTTAATACCTTTTTGCTGCGTTCTTTGTAATAATTGATATTTTTTTAAGGGGGGAATTTTTGGAGGAGCCTACACGTTAATATAAAAGGCAAAATATAAGGTCCAAAGAGGATCTTAAGTTTACTAATGCTCGAAGAGCTACAAAATTAAATAAAGAAAAAAAAAACCTATGAGTCAAAAATGTTGGGAAATTTCTATATGTGGGCCAATATATTTTATACATATAAATAAAGAATTATACATTAGACGCTATCTAAAATTAAGCCAATTAAATTTGTGATCTATTTGAGTATTAAATAATTATTTGGCTTATGTGGCATCTCATTTAAATTTTGTATGGAATTAATTTTGTGTAGAGGCCGGGTATTTATTTTATTTTAATGATGGGCTGAAATAAAAGAAATACACTTAAAGTATAAAAGGTCGTGGTCCCCAGTTTAAGCGGTTAAGTTCTCATTTCTCTCATTTCCCATCTTGAGTGAAAAGAAGGGGTCTCTCGCTCTCTTGGAGAACGCCGCTCTAAACGTGGAAGATCGAAAGACCTTGATTTTGCATTTCAATGGATTCAGGTACGCTTCCGAAAACTTCTTCTCGATGATTTAGCATGTCTATCGGAGACGATCGGTTTTTTTTATTTTCGTCTCCGTTAAATCCTAACAAAAAATCCCCAACACCCAAAATACTAAATAATTGAATATTTGCTGCGATTTTATTGAATATTTGCAAAAGCACAATAAAAAAGCAGTAAAAAATCATTCATTTTATTGCCTTTTGCAAAAGTGCAAGGGCAGTAAAAGCGCAGCAAATCCAGATGATTCTCTCCGTCTAGTGTCTGCACATAATTATTTCTCATTCTTTTGTGGGTTGTGATAGAATTATATATATATATATATATGGAGGAGGGAGAGAACTTATAAGTGGCATTATATAAAAAATTTTCATACATATATATAAATTAAGTTGTGAAGATATGAAATTTTTTATATAAAAAAATCTAGGAAGAGAAAAATCAAGATGCTTATTTCACTATAATCAGATTTGGAGAGCGTTTGATTACTCTAATAGTATCATTAAGTTTCCAATTAAACTACGAAGTGATTGATTTATGTCCATTTAGACTTTTATCGAGTTATTTTTTGGTATTGTTAGATTCATCTTTTTGAAGCATTAATTTTAACCAAGTTTGATGAAAATAGAATTTTGATGGCTTAGAGTTCAATTATAAAAATTATTCTAAAATTCTTGCGTGATCGTATGAATTTTTTGCCATAATAGCAATATATATAGAGTTATATAAATAAAAATTATTCTTTTTAACAATTTATTTAGAATTGTAGTAATTCACATTTGGTTTAGTTAGAATTGTTTTTACCTACATATTGCATTTTTAAATTAAGTGGAATTAATCCATATTAACTTAGAAATAGGCATGTAACATTCTTTCTTCCTATTTGACATATGTTTATTTGTGCTGGTTATGGCTAGCTACCAGTGCAAATAAGATGAGTCTAGATCAAGTTATAATTAATTCAAGCTCAGCTCATTAACCAATTGCAGATTCGACCTTGAGCTCAAGCTCAAGTCAAGCTCATATATTGAGCTTGAACTTGGTTTGATAGATTAAAAGATGAGCTTGAGGTTGACTCATGAGGTAGAATCCCCAAAATTCTCTAAGGTGTAATGTGAATTCACTGGAGAAGACATTAACAACGACGTTAGTTCACTAGAGAAGGCATCGGGACAGGAGCTTGTTGGAAAAGATATCGACGATAGTAGTAATTTGTTCGAGAATGCATCGACATTGGCATTACATTAATAGAAGCTCACAAGAGAAGGCGTCGGCATGACCAACAACATTTGAAGAAGTAAATTAAAAGATCGAGGAGTTTGTGAGATTTGTGGGTTTATGTTAGGGTTCATTAGCTCGTTAAGGAGACAAACTCGAGCTGGTTCCCCTAGTCATGGCCTCTCATCATCATGGAAGGACTCTTTGCCTTCAGAAAGTTATCATGGGAAACTGCTATTACTAAAGTAGATTGTGCCGTTTCTAGATATTATTGAAATGCAAAAGTAAATTATTTTACTTACCAATAACTATTGTTTGTTTGCTTTCTCTTTTTAAATAGCATTTTTTTCAGCTATCATTATCTAAAAATAAATATATTATGAAAGAATATGCTCTTTTTTTAACAATCACGAAAAATATGTAACAATTTTAGAAAAAAGTAAGGAATATATTCCTATTATAACAATTATTATTAAAAAAGGATATTATAATTACAAAATTCATCATATTCCAATGTTCCTTAAAAAAGAAGGCATTTCATTTAAGAGATTATTTTGGTTTTTTTTTTAATTAGCATTGTCCTTTTATTATTTTTATGTATTTTGCATTGATTAATTTATTTAATCATCTGTTTTTCATTCAACAGTTTTTCTCATCATCATCATCATCATCATCACTGTTTTAAAATTATTTAAGCTTTTTTTTCTTAATATTGAGTGATAAATTATATGATTTATATGGACCATTTTGAAAATGGTATTATGTTTTTTAATCAATGAGCAGCTTGTTCTTTACTATTCTTCCTCAAATTTTTTAAGGACATGAAGAAAGAGATGTATATGTAAATTTGGGAATATAATTCATTTCTTTCATAATTTATTTCAATAAAATAAGTTTTGTATTTACGCAAATTTTTTATTTGCACAAGTTATTATAGCTTTATTAGTCTATTAGAAGATTCTCATGCTTGTGGAAAGCTCCAATTTTGCTATTATTTTCTTAAGATAAAAATTGCTTTCCTTTAATAAATTAAAGAAGTTCTAAAGATTTAACAAATAAAAAGAAAAAAATACATGTTTGATATTATGATATAAACTATATTAGAATTGACTTGAAACAATTTATATTGTCTTGACAATATTAATATAGTACATGAAAATTTATTTTGTACTAATGTTACAATAAATTTAATGAAATAATTTTAAAATTCATCATAATATAATTTATATTATATTCTAACATAATATCTAGTCCGTTTTAAAAAAATTAAAAAGCAAACCTTTTTATGGAAAAGAATTTGGTTGAGTCTTAAAATTTTTAAAATTATTATTTAAAAATATAACATATAAATAATTATTTAAATTTACATTAGACTCATCAAATATTCAAACGCTTTAAAACCCGATCTGCATGTAATTTTTGGTCAAATATTTTGACGCAAAATTAATTTATTAATTATTATATAGTATGATCATATGTAGTTGGAATAATAATAATTAATAATTTCTTTATGAGTGACATTTGTTCAAATGAGCAAGGCCAAAAAGTTTTTTTCCCTAGATTTTTTTTTATCTGCTCTTTTTTTTGTTTTGCTTGATTATTAATTTATATAAAAAAATAAAATAAAATCAATTCTTCAATTTTTTTTTTCATTAGCAGCATAAATTACTATGAGTAATTCTTTATCTCTTTATTCCAAATCAAAATTTATATTTCTTTCATAATTTTCTATCAATGATATACGTTCATGAGTATAGATGCTCAAAATATGAATTTTAAAAAAAATTTAAAGAATTTCTTGTATAAGGTATATGTTGGATTCTTTATAAAAATTTTGTGTTGATATACAAACATTCATCAAGGCCAAACTTTATAATATATGCAGCTCATCTTGATCTCTTAGTTGGAAGTTTTGACTATTACCTAAGAGGCCTTGAATTCGAGTACTGTGTATATAATTTGTATATGAATTTGTCATAATTGACATAAATGTCCAAAAAAAAAAATGATATAGAAAAATTGAAGCACAATACATTTTAAGCTATGTAGGATCTCATCATTTTTTAAATTATGTCTTTATTTGGAACAATTTTTTTACTGCTTTTTAAAGTAATTTTTTAGTATAAATATTTTAATTTTTGTACTGAAAAATTATTTTAAGAAGTATTAAAACTATAGTCCCAAATGAAGCTCATGAATGCTTAAATAATTTATGAAAAAGTAGTGAAAATTTATTATTTTTAATATTTGTTCTGATAGTAAAAGCAACACTAATTTGTTAATATTTTTTTAACACCTCCATGATTGAACATCATGATGACCTAATCAACACAATTAATTTATTATTTATACATTGCCTCCTCTTCATTCACTTCTCCCAGCTTATTTCATCACTTCCCCCGGCCCTCTTCTTTCATTATTTCTCTACTCTTTATTCTTTCTCCTTTTTCATCTTCCTTTCATCCCTTCCCTTCCATTACTATTTCCTTGCATGATTTGCTCCCATGCTCCTCCCAATGACAACAACAGACGCCGCCGTCGCCACCGCAGTTGAGCCAACTTTGAGTCTAGGCTTCGAGCCTACGATCGCCATGGCGCCACAACACAACTCTCAAATTCATCATGAATCAACCAGGAATTCAAGAACCAGTCATGGAGGAAGACGGAGCATCCGTGCGCCGAGAATGAGGTGGACTAAGTCTCTTCATGCTCGCTTTATCCATGCTGTGGAGCTCCTGGGCGGCCATGAAAGTAGCTAGTCAAGCTCTTCATTTCTTTTGTTTATATATTTCTGATATTTTTACTTCTTTTAAACCAATATAAATGAACTTCATGCACAGGAGCAACACCAAAATTAGTACTAGATTTGATGAACGTGAAGAATCTAACACTCTCGCATGTAAAGAGCCATCTCCAGGTAAAAGCTTTATATCATTTTATAATGACAGAGACAATCTACAAAATGAAAGATGATAACATTTGGTAGAAATTTTCCTTGACCCAGCACAATTAGATCGTCATACCTGTAGCATCCTGATGCAGTTTTCTGACTATATATCCCTTTTGCTATATATTACTTCTATGAAGAAAATTTATTTTTTTTTGTTAGAACCCACAAAGGGACTTTCACGTTGATATAAACGGAGGTTACAAGTCCTTAAAAGCTCCAAAAGCAAACTAAAAATACAATCATCGATCAAAGTAAAACCTAAGAGCTAACGGAACTTAACTATTACAAAAAAAACCAACAAAGATAAAATTAAAAATAACATAAAAAGAAACAGGAACCATAAGCAGTAGTGAACAGCAAAGCCATCAAATGTGAGACAGACAATAAGGGCAGCCAATCTGCAAGAGGAGGAGCCACCAAAGATTCTGCAAGAGAATTGCAAGAAGAAAGGAGACAAAAACCAACCCCGAAAGCTCTTATTCCAGTTCTAGAACTTTGTTAGGGTTAGGGTTTCTTGCAGTGATGGGAAGAATAGAGAATACTAGTCAGATACATATACCAAGGACAGAATAATGGCATCTATAGAAGCAACATGTATCATCAGATAGCTTTATAGCACGTTTGACTGTTTGCTTCATTATTATTATTATTTTTTCTTTCAAATGAACTTATCATTTTTCCTTTTCAGTTTGTTTATGGGATTTTGATGTTGTTGCAGATGTATAGAACCGTGAAGAGTGCAGATAGAGGAGGTTTAGCAGGTAATTTATTTATTTTTGTTCTCTCTGATAATATTCTAATTATGAACAAATATAATAACTATTGCCGGCCTATTGTCATTCGATGCATGATGGACATGATAGGGATTCAATTCAATTAAAATTGGAGTTATTTTGATAAAAAAATAAGACTAGATTGAATTCCATCCTTCTTTGTTGAGAATTGGATGCCTGGCCGGCAATAACTATAAGGATTCGCACCCCACAAATTTCTTATTGGCAATTTTTTTGCCATTGATCATATCAATATGATTAATAGCTTGCTGAAAATACAAATTAAATATAAAAAAAAATTGTAAGCTAAGCAATTAAGGGGCCGTGGTTTACATACATACCATTTTATTTCAAGTCGATCATTTACATATCTAATACCTAAAACTTTAATATTAGAAGACAACAAATATGTTGGCAGGGGCGGAACCCCATAATGGCTAGGGGGGCAATCCCCCCCTCCCGGAAAAAAAAATGTTAAAATACTATGATCTTTAGGCAATTGCCCCAAATATAATTAAATATATAGTGTAGATATATTATTGTTAGGGAATGATGAACCAAATACAAATAGAAATAGTAAATCAAAATTTGTTCCGGGGGCAGCCCCTTGATCCCGCGGCCTGACCGGACAGGTCAAACCCTGCCAGGGGGTGTTGTCCCCTTGGACCACGACATATATGCTAACAGTTACTTTAAGTTAGCCCCCCTTGAAAATTATAACTGGTTTTGCCCCTGTATGTTGGTATGGGTGGTAAGAATGAAATATATGTGTTAAATTTCATATTAAAATTTTATATGAATGGTAAGAATGTAATATTAAACTTTTAGATGTTAGATATATAAATAACATGAAATAAAATGGTATGTATGTAAATCTCCTATAGTTAGGGGAAATAATGAGGTCTTTTCTTCATGTGAACTATTTAATTTGTTGGGAGTCTTGTGAGTTAAAAGCTATTCGATCTTATTTATGACTAGTTTTCTGGTGAATGCGCATTGTTTTGCAGGGCAAGAGGAAGAGCTAAGGCAGTCATATCTGGGCCTTAACCAATGGTCAGAAGTAGACGGAGGACATTCTGCAACCAATTCTTCTCATCCTCTCAGTGCAACAACTCCCAGCTACACCAGTACTAGCTAGGTACTAAAAAAAAAATTGAGTAAGGATATCTTGATGTAATCGGGCCTTTGAATTATCTTTGAGATTAGTGCTATTTATGATATTAAAAAAATGTACTAATCGCAACGTAAATCCAAGGACTATTAAGTCCAACATGAAGTCAATTAAGTCAAGATATCCTTAAACAATTTTTTTCTTGTATTACAAATCTAAATATAAATTTTCAAATATGCCCATTATGTATTCACCCATTACATATCAAACTAATAAAATGCAAAAAACATATCATCACTTGTAAGAAATTGTTGCTGAGTTGAAAGATATATAGTTTGTAATATTTTGAAGGAAAACAATTCCCTTAACATTAAGGGTAAGTTTGTAATATTTGTTTAAGAAAATTTTACTTAATATTATTATTTTATAACATAAAAAAACAGAAATATTTTCACAGAATATTCAACAGTGTGAATCTTGACAAACATTCCAAGTTAGCCGTGCCTTCTATATATAAATCCTGGAAAAAATAAATTATTATAAAAAAAAATTAAAAATAAAAAAATAAATATTGAATTGTCTGTTCTCACTCAAATGCATGTGAAGAGAATTTCAAAGGGCTCAGTTCTATTTGCCATTTGTCCACACTGTAATAAACAGGTTCTCATTTGATTTAGTATTTTAATTGTTTAGTGGATTTTAGTTGTTTTATTAGCTGTGTTAGTCAAGCTGGCTAGTGATTAGTTTAAAATGACAACGAGATTAATTAATTAATTAATTATTTAATTATGTATTAATTAACTTCAAGATAATTAATAGTTGAGTTAATTAGATTTCAACTTCTGGTTGTTGACTGGGTTAATTAGAGGACAAATGGATAATTTATTAAAGAAATAATAATTAACACTAATTTCATGATTATAGTTAATACCAAGTTGATTTTGTAACCTAGTTAGGTATATAAATATTTGAATATGTAATGGCAATGTAGTAAAAATTGAATAATCAATGTTAATTATATATGTCCTTTTCTTCACAGACAGAAGGCTAAAAAATTATGAAGTGAAGACAAGTTGTGCTTGAAAAACAAAGCTAGGAAAATGTATGGTTTTGTTATTAACAAATTAACCCCCCTTTAAATATGATTTTTTTTTTTAATTTGTGCCTTTGAATATGAATTCTAGATAAAAGCATTTTATTTATTTATTTATTTCTACATTTTTTTATTATATGGCAGGATGAACACCTGTCAAGAAATCAATGATTTCATGATGAGAATAACTTTAGGCAAATTTGATTGTTATGATGTGTTTGTATAGTCATTAAGCTTTTGTTTGGGACGGCTTTCTTACTACTTCTTAAAATAACTTTTTAGTATAATAATTGTTGCGTCCTAGAGTATTCGCGTCGGTAGAGAAATATAAAGTTTAGCATCTTAGCGTTGTACGAAGATCCAGCACACAATCAGATAAGAGAAAGAGTGTAGCATTTATAAGAGACAAAAGTTTTTACGCGGAAACCCTTGAAAAAAGAGGGAAAAAACATATGGCCTGACCCAATTTAAAATGAATCCACTAGTATTTGCAATCGATTACAGTTAAGGCCCTTCCTTGAGAGAAGTCATTGGCTTGATGGTACAAATGTACATCATATAGAGCGCATTACATGGTGAGAGTTACAATATAGACATGTTTGTTTAGTCGGCATGACCATAATTAATAGGATAGAGGTCGGAAAGATCGTTGCTTGGTGATGGAGGTCGAAAGGACCATAGTAGATGATCGAGATCTGAAGGACAGTCATCGGCAGGAAATAGAGGTCCAAAAGAATGCCGTCTGGCGATGTAGGTCGGAATGACCGTAGTAGAAGACGGAGGTCGGAAGGACCGTTGCTTGGTGATGGACGGGGATCCAATAGACCGTTGTAGTAGGGCGGTACTCTGGTAGAATTTTAGGCATCAGGTGGTGGCCTAATAGAAGTTCAGGCCTCACGTGGTGACCTGGCAGAAGTTCAGGCCTCAGGTGGTGGTATGGTAGAAGTCCGGGTGTCAGGTGGTGGTCTGACGGGAGTTTGGGCCTTAGGTGGTGGTCTGATGGAAGTTTGGGTCTTAGGTGGTGGTCCAGCGGAGCAATAATGCCAGATGGTGATCCAGCGAAGGTGAGGGCTTCAAGTGGTGGTCCTAGAGTATTCGCGGCGGTAGAGAAATATAAAGTTTAGCATCTTAGCGTTGTACGAAGATCCAGCACACAATCAGATAAGAGAGAGGGTGTAGCATTTATAAGAGACCAAAGTTTTTATGCGGAAACCCTTGAAAAAAGAGGGAAAAAACATATGGCCTGACCCAATTTAAAATGAATCCACTAGTATTTACAGTCGATTACAGTTAAGTCCCTTCCTTAAGAGAAGTCATTGGCTTGATGGTACAAATGTACATCATGTAGAGCGCATTACATGGTGAGAGTTACAATATAGACATGTTTGTTTAGTCGGCATGACCATAATTGATAGGATAGAGGTCGGAAAGATCGTTGATTGATGATGGAGGTCGGAAGGACCATAGTAGATGATGGAGATCTGAAGGACAGTCATCGGCAGGAAATAGAGGTCCAAAAGAATGTCGTCTGGCGACGTAGGTCAGAATGATCGTAGTAGAAGACGGAGGTCAGAAGGATCGTTGCTTGGTGATGGACGAGGATCCAATAGGCCATTGTAGTAGGGCGGTACTCTGGTAGAATTCTAGGCATCAGGTGGTGGCCTAATAGAAGTTCAGGCCTCACGTGGTGGTCTGGCAGAAGTTTAGGCCTCAGGTGGTGGTACGGTAGAAGTCCGGGTGTCAGGTGGTGGCCTGACGGGAGTCTGGGCCTTAGGTGGTGGTTTGATGGAAGTTTGAGTCTTAGGTGGTGGTACAGCGGAGCAACAATGCCAGATGGTGATCCAGCGAAGGTGAGGGCTTCAAGTGGTGGTCCGGCAAAGCAACGTTGTCAGGCAGTGGTCTGGCAGAGGTGAGGGCTTCAAGTAGTGGTCCAGCGGAGTAACGACGTTAGGCGGTGGTCCTGCGGAGCTCAGACCCTTAACTGGTGGTCCAACGGAACTCCAGAGTCATGTAGTGGTTCGGCGGAGGAGAGGGCTTCAAGTAGTGGTCCGGCAGAGCAACGGCGTTAGGCGGTGGTCCTGCGAAGCTCATGCCCTTAATTGGTTGTCCAACGGAACTCCGATGTCAGGCGGTGGTTCGTTGGAGGAGAGGGCCTCAAGTGGTGGTCCGGCGGAACAACGACGTTAGGCGATGGTCCGGTAGAGCTCAGACCCTTAAGTGGTGATCTAGCGGAACTCAAGCGTTAGGCGGTGGTTCAGCGGAGGAGAGGGTCTCAAGTAGTGGTCTGGCGGAGCAACGACGTCAGGCGATGGTCCGGCGGAGGAGAGGGTCTCAAGTGGTGGTCCGACGAAGCAACGTCGACGTCAAGCGGTGGTCCGGCGGAAGTTCAGGCCTCAGGTGTTGGTTCGGCAGCACTCTGGTGTCAGGCAGTGGTCCAGCGGAGGAGAGGGTCTCAAGTGGTGGTCCGACGGAGCAACATTGACGTCAGACGGTGGTTCGGCGAAAGTCCAGGCCTCAGGTGTTGGTTCGGCAGCACTCCGATGTCAGGCGGTGGTCCATTAGTGGAACTTCAGTGTGAGGGGGCACTTTGGATTTAGGTGGCACTTCGGCGTCTTTGGATGGTATGGTGGTGGTTTGACAGAACCTGGAGGTGCGGCAGAACTCTGGTGGTGGTGCTGCAGAACTCTGGCGGTGGCGCGACAGAACTTTGGCGGTGGTCAAGGAGGAGCTAGGCGGCTGGAGCCTTCTTCATTCTCTTCCTTATTCTCTCTTGGCTCTTCTCCTCTCTTTCGAGAGGAAATGGGGTTCTATTTATAGAATTTTTTGAGTGGCATGGCTTGTAAATAAGTGGAAGATCAAGGGTAAATTGGGAGTGGTTCGAATGGACCACCGATCTTGATTACTACTATCATGTACCGTTTAATAGACCTTTGACTGTCTTAATGGTATCATAATTTGATGATCTTAGGCTCGTTGGATTTTTCTCATCGAGCTACTCGATTCAATTATAAGCATGTCATGATTGGAGACCGTTTGGTTACCCAAATTGAGGCTTGATCCTTCCAAAAGTGCTTCGAGTATTTGATTTGGACTCATTTGGGCTCGAATTGGGTCAATTTTGGTGTCATTGGGTTCGTGTTTCCGTAACGCTCAGTTTGACTATAAGTTTGCATAAATCAGAGTTTGGATGGTCTCAATTTTAATTCTTGAAGCTTTCAACTTGATTTTGCATTAAGATTTGTGCTTGATCAAGGTATTTTTTTGATGATATATCAATAATTAATTTTTTTATACGAGAAATTTGCTTTAAGAAACAGTAAGAAAGCATCCCAAGCAAAGCCTAAGTTAATTTTGTGGTGGATGGAATAATTTTTTTAATAAATTAGTTATATCTATCGTTAGTACATCTCAAAGCTAATCAAAATATAAAAATCATTTTGATTAAAATTACATAATGATATTTTTTTCAAATTTAGGGTCTGTATAGAATAGTTATCTTACCACTTTAATTTTCAAATAACAATCATAATTTCATCTCACTACTATTATTTATTATTTTATCACAGTTTTTTTATAAATTTTTTATAACAAGAATAACAAAGTTGCATTTCTCATAGCAATTTTATAATCAATTTCATAAAAAATTGCAGTCAGCCAAATAGACCCTTAGAAATCAAAGTATTGCATTTCATACAATACTCACATAATTAAACATGCTTCTAAATTTCATTTTATATTTGGAATTGGCACAAACATTTATTTGGTACAAATGTAACGAAAGTGAGTTCTTATTTTTATACTAAAATAATAAATGAATTCAATTTATTAAGGCATCTATAGAAGTCACTTTGAATTCTATATTTTAATTAATAATAATAAAGCAAAGTTAATGGAAGATTGGGTCCAATTTTAATCCTAGGAAGATGTTGTTTAGGTATTTGTGGACTGATGTCATTTTTTTTTTATGTTCTAAACTGAAATTTATAACTTTCAGAGCCCAATTTTAGGACAATTATTAGGTCAGGTGACCTGACGTAGCTCTACGTTCGGACGCCAATAACATATCGTCACGTGGTCTTACTCAATACCGCGCGGCCCGACGACTTGACCTGGGATTGCTATGTTCGCGTATTGCTCGGTATTGCTCTAGGTATTGCTCGGTATTGCTAGGTATTGCTCGGTATTGCTTGGCAATAATAAAAAATATTGCTATGTGAAGACCAATACCGAGCAATACCGAGAAATACCGAGCGATACCAGAACTCGGTATTGCTCGGTATCGCTCGATATTTCTCGGTATTGCTTGGTATTGGTCTTCACAGAATTGTATTTCTCGTTATTGCCAAGCAATACCGAACAATACCTAGCAACACGCGAACATAGCAATCCCGTCTCTGTTCCGGGTCAGGGTTGTCAGGCCGCGCGGTAAATAGCGAGAACACGTGGCACTATTTTACTGGCGTCCGAACGTAAAGCTATGTCAGGTGACCGGACCAAATAAAAATTCCAATTTTAGACACTTGGTGAAGTTTTAATAAAATTTCTTAATAATTTTTTACTCCGAATGACATGCCAATTTTATGGATGCATGAAATTGTAATTTAGGAGGATTTATTTTGTTCACGACTCCAAAATGAGGTTCATATCGACATTTAAAAATAGTTTGCATATTAAAACTTTAATTAAATTTTACATAAGAAAATTTTAAAGAGCAAAAAAATAAATAAATTATAAATATTTGATATATTTCGGGTTTCTTTCTAGGAACCCTTGTGACATCTATTTGGACCATAAAGTAAAGATTGAACCATTATTAATTTGCGCACGTGCATTTTTTATGACAAAATTTAAGCTATAGAACTTAATCTCCTCTTCTAATTAATTCGTTAATTCACTAATTAAAATTGAAATTTTAAAACTATTTCTTCTCTTTCTCTCTCTTTATAAACAATATTTTTTTATTATCATATTTGAGATTTCTTTTTTATTTTAAAATTAGTCATTTTATTTTTTCCACTACTCTCATAGTTGGCCAATTCAACAATCTAAATTTTACAATCCTGTCTTTTACATCGGTAAAATTTTGATTTTCGCCGGTAATTAGTGCACTTAGGTTTCCATCTGAAATCATCGTCGAAAAATTTACTTAACTTCCGATGGAGTTTTCTGCCGGATAATCCACCATTAAGAGCCCTATTTCACCCCTCCTGTCTTTTTTCCTTCATTTTCATGTTCTTCCTCCCAAAACCGAAGTTATCAAATAATCCGCCGCTCGTCGCCATTCCAAGTGGTTTATTGCTCATTTCTCCTTATTTCTTACATATTCAAGAGGTAAAACTCAATATCTGACGCAACAATCGAAGATACATGCAGAGCTAAGATCATACGTGAAGCAAAATCGAAAGAAGAAAGATAAGTGGCCTAAGCCTGAGTCTGAGGGGAACGAAGAGATTGAAGATGATAGATTATATTTTTATATATATTGGAAAATTTTATTAGCTTTTTTTTTAGTTGTTAAACATGTTTGGAGAACTTATTTTGAATGTGTAAGGAAGATATTGTTGTGAGATTTATGTTTTTGAATTGAACATTTTATGTTTACAACGATCATATCTGAATGTATGCAAGATTTATATTTTGAATGGTTTCTTCTATGTTATTATTAGTATTGTTCTATCATATTTGAATGTTAATTTGTTATGATATATCTGCATAAACTATTGTAAGTTGTATAGTGTAAATTGTTTCATTAAAACAATGTAGAGCTGATTTTTCTTTTTCTTTTTTTTAGGATGCTACAAGTTTCTTGCAGAATTTCCACCGGAAATTTTCGATACGACATTGACGGGCAAGTGCAATTAAGGTGGGGCTGCAAATTCCGCTGGAAATTTCTGGCAGAAATGCAGCATGAAAAACTGTCAAATATTTCTGACAGCAATTCAAACCCAATATTCCATCCCTTTTGCTATCGCTATTTTCTGGCATTGATCCGTTGGAATTCCGCCATAAAAATTTCCAGTGAGAAAAACTAGACGGAATAAATGTTCCTACGCGTGATTTACCGGCAAAACTTTTCCATCAAAAATCCCCCGAAAATCAATCAGAAATGTCAAATTTTTCTATGGTGAAAGAAAGTACGTATGAATCCACTTGCAGGCAAATATTTCACAATTCATTTATTCGACCATCAAATTTAAGCTTATTATAATACTTCTTCAAGTTCTTTCATAAATGGGGTAAACAAACGTTGTGCTTCGCACTAGAGAATTTGAGTTTGATTGCCTCTCCCAAACGCTTTCCCATGCTTGATGTAAATGCTAAATGCATTGACTCCTTTTCAACAGCTGCAATGGCTAAGGTAAATCATCCTTTATTACCATCCAGAGAATCTACAGATGGTATAACACCTAAGTACTTCAACATCAAATGGCAATGCAATCATTAAGATTCAAAACCAATTAAATGTCTAAAACCAGCTCTTACTCTCCAAGGACATTCTCGGGATGAATAAGATTTCGTTTGGGACGACTTTCTTTCTGCTTCTTAAAGTAACTTTCTAGTATAAAATTAAAATTTTTTGTACTAAAACGCTACTTTAAGAAGCAGAAAGAAAGACATCTCAAATAAAGCCTAAATGGCTATGACTCAGGCTCTATAACTAGCTTTAAATCTTCTCTCCAAAATTATTTTTAATGGCGTTGGATCAGAGAATTTGTTTGAAACTTTGAGAATCATAGAAGCGTGCACTAACTGTTAAATCTTTATCATCTCCAACTTGGCTAATTAAAAACCCCTCATTACAAGTTAGAAGTCTCAAGTTCAATGTTGTTTTTATGAATACAATAAGATCTTAAATAGTAGCAATGCAACATGTTAACATCATCACTAACCTCCTGGCCTTGCGAGCGTATACCAGCTTCTCTGCCATCTTGTGCTATGACAATTGCCATAAATTTGTCACTTCTGTAAGATTGTGCAATCATTTCCATCAGTTCAGTTATTGTAAGATTATGCCAGATTAGTTGTGCATATTTGCATAAATTAAGCAATTGCATTTATAAAACATTAAAAATGTTATATTCTGAGAAAATAGTCAAATTACATGGCCTTCTATAAAACTATCTTCGAAATTGGTATGACATAATTTATTTATAAGATTTTCAAACAAAATAAAAATAAAAAAAAGGCCGAGTCAGACCTGTACCATGTGAAATTATCATGTACGGGCACAAGACACTGTCCAGAGGTCAATAAGGACATGTCATGTCATAAATTTACTATGTACGTTCCTATGTATTGCTATGTATATTACATATGAAGTGATTTAGGACGCCCTAGTCCTATGAGAAATTATTATGTGCGAAGATCGGACGCAGTTCTAAGTCCGGTGGCGAATCAGGTGCAACCACATCAGTGATATTGAGCTACGATATAGCAAAAAAATGACCTGACACATTAAATATATTCGATATGAGCACATAATAATTAATCCCGCTCTCATGACATAAGGCAATAATTTCTCCCCAAACACACATCATTTCTACAACTAAATACTCGAACTTCAGTACATCACTTGCCAACTTGTAAGCGCGGAGTAGATATGAATCTCTCAATTTTTTTGGGCCCCGGGCCCCCGACCTCTTTGTGATGGTGTTCGACGGCGCCGTGGCGGCAAATAAACCTAGGAGGACGAGCACAATGACGATGTTCCATTTCATAAACTGCGTGATTCTCACATTCGGCCATCACGCCGTTTTTTAGTCCGCCACTCCTCTGTAAGCTTTTATAATCCTTTCATGGACTCATACTTTATAGATCTTTTATCCATCTACAAGCTCAATGTTCCTTTGTTTCACAACGGAACGGTAACCCTAGCCTCGCTTCTTTCGTACTAGGTTCGATTTTTGTGATCTCCTCAGTAGATTAGATTGAATATATGAACTTTTGAATTGGAGAACGGTAACTCGAATTTGAGATGCCATGAAATCTTGCGAATAGGTTGAATTGTGTTTCTCTGAATAGTTAGCAGAAATGCTGCATAATTTGAGCCTGTGAGAGATTTTTTTTTGTAGGATCAGTTCCAATTTGTTTGCCAACTGTTGGTAATTTCCTACTTTTCATTTAAGAAGAGAGAAAGAGTAATGAGTAAGTGTGGTTTTGTGAAACCTAGTTAGCGCATTTGAATTGTGATGCTTTGAATTTATTTGATATACGTGTAGTTCAAATTAGGGATGTCCAAAATGCTAGTTGTTCGATTTTGTTAGGGTTCATGATTAGCTTGAGTTCAGCTAGCTTTTATAAGCTTGCATATTTAACGAGCCAAACATGTACAAAGCTCCCTTTTCAGTTGTGTTTTGCTCTATAATAGCTTGAATTTGTTTATAAACATTAAAAAATATGAATATATACATGTATACTTATGTGTTTACATGTATATGTGTGTATATCTGGATATATTATGTATATTTATAGTCATATTTTTATTTATATGTATATATGTAAATACTCGTGGTGACATAAATATTTTATAATTTATATATGAATTGTAAGTAAATTTTATATTTGGTAATGGTTTGTGTTCAGCTCGATATTTTACGAAGTGGAACACAAACAAAATATTCTAGCTTCTTTGCTTAATAAGCTCAACAGAACAACACTTGAGCTCACTCAAGCTTGGCTTTTCACACCATTGACATTAGTTCAAATATATTTGATTGAAATTTAATAAAGTACATGATGTTGCAATTCTTGCTGTTTAAGGCTTGGAAATATGTTATAAGAAGAGCTTTGGCTGATAAAACTTTGCCTTGATTGTATCCTGTTACTTGGAGGTCATTTGTTTTGTCATTTATTTAAACAAGCTTCTTTGTTAAATTCCAATGCAGCCTTTGTTTGCAAAGAATATATGATGCTGTAGTTTTTATAGAGTTGGAAAACTTCATTGGCTTAAATCATGTATGTATGTTGGCTCATAATCATTATTAGGCATGAAAATGACCAGATTTTAGAGGTTTCTAATTTATTATTTATTTTGTATCCTTCTTAATTGAATGTTGAAAAGTAAAATAAAAAAGTTGTTTTCTTCTCAATTCTCATATGTATACTATTCGGTGTGGATTCTTGAAGCATTTTACAAGTCTTAATGAACACTTACAGGGCAGAAATTTCCTTTTGCCGACCTGAAACTTGGATCTCCCACTTGATGGTTTATATCTTTCATCGATCATATATATCATTTGTCTATCACATTTATCCTCGAACATATTGGTCATCGATCTTATCATATTAGACACCGGTCTTATCAATCATATCAACATTAATCACATCCATCTCATATAACACATCAATTCATTCATTTTGCTTTTTCTTACATCCATTTCATATCATGTATATTATAATAACAGGCATTCTGTACACATCATATACAACGATCATAATATGTAGATATATCGAATATGCCCATCAATATGCATATATTATGCCAAGATGCGTATCATGCTAAATAAAGTGTAATCATATGCATGTCATGTATCTCATATCCAAATTTAATACAGTAGTAATTGATCATTTTGCACTCAATATTTTCCTACTCATTTCATTTAAATCCCATATAAGTCAAACCATTAAGTGAAATTTTAATATAAACTAGTCAAAACATTTAGAGTAACAATATGTTAATATCTACCACATCTCAAAAATTACATGATGAAAGCTCATTAAAATTGGGAATTTTCATTTTATTAATTTCAAGAGGGAGAAGTGTACTAAACTCAAAATCATTGAGGACAGATTTATAGTCACTTATAAGGATCATAATAATTTTGGAAATATAAGTGACGGCAAAAAAGCTCCGAAAGACCCTTCTCATTCTTCCTTCTCTCCCTTCTCTGCTCCTTTGTTTTTCCTTCCCTGACAAGGGCTGAAGATGGCTTAGGTGGTGAGTTATATTTATATTAAATATATTAAAAATATTATTTAGTATCCAATGTTGAGGTGCCACAAACAACACCATTATTGCACTGCATGCTGCTTATAATTACTATATAACAGATGTTTTAACGCTGCAACATTGCAATGCACATTTTCATATTTTCAAAAAAAATTCATTTTATGTAATTTTGTGTTGTTAACGTATTTTGTTGAATATGTTATTATTTAAGTATGATTTATGAATGTTTTTTTGAGGACATTGCATATGTAGAAGATGATGGGTACTTTTACCATGAGATCGCATCCGAGTCAAAATTTGAATGTAACATGAAGCTTGAAATTATATTTGAGTTTGAACCTTTAAGAGAAATTGGACTTAAGCTTAAGTTATATTTTTGGACTTCACAGTTTTCTTTGAATAATACTCTCCATTTTACTCTTTCCATGGGAAGAAAGATTTTCCTGTGAATGCTATCTTAAGAATGTATCGAGCATTCTATAATTTGTTTTCTATTCCACGTAGGTCATTCAATCAGTCAATAGTGTTGTTACTTGTTGGGTTTGCTTTGTAAGATATGCTATTGACAGCATGATTTCTTTTTTTAATAACTTGTGATTCTTCTTTTCTCAATGAGATTTCAGATTATGATGCATAAGTCTGCCTTATCTGCACTCATATGTAATGACATTTGGCAGCTCTTTTATACCTCCCAGAGAGCATCAATATGATGTTAGCTTAAGCTTCATTTGGGATTGCTTTCTTACTGCTTCTTGAAGCAACTTTTTAGTATAAAAGTTAAAATTTTTGTACTAAAAAATTGCTTCAAGAAGCAATAAGAAAACCATCCCAAACGAAGGCTTCGTTTGGGACGGCTTTCTTACCGCTTCTTAAAGCAGGTTTCTAGTACAAAAATTTAAACTTTTGTACTAGAAAGCTGCTTAAGAAACTGTAAAAAAGTCATCCCAAACAAAACCTTAGTCTCAAAGAAAGCAAATTAGTTTGATGTGGAATGCATTTTTTCTGTTTGTCGTATTTGCAAGAAAGTTTCAACAATCATCTTTCTCAAATTACATCAGTTATCTAACTGCATTCTTTACCTCTCTTTTAAAATTGAGGGGGCCTTACTATTATATCAGTATCAGGAAAAATTGAGAAACAAAAATATTACCCTTTGTTTTGTTTTTACAAAAAAAAAAAAAAAAGTTCTGTTTCTGGGACCTATTCCTATTCCGTGAGCTCTCAATTCTCATCGGATTTTTTTTAAATACAATACTTCTAATAGATCTGCATTACAATACAAACTTTGTTGCTACTTCTTCTGTTAGCAAATCTGCAGAAGGTAAAACTATTGCTAGGCTATATACCAAATATTAATTCCCTGTATCAGATTACAAGATAGTCGAAAAAAAGGTATTGGCATATATATATATATATATATATATATATCATGGTGTCATAATTGATTTTGTGAGAAGTACATATTTTGGATTTGAAACAAGTTTGATTTAAAAAAGCCTTGTCCATTGTATCATAGCTGTGAGATTTAGCAGCCTAATTGGCTCAAAAACAAAATTTGTTCTAAGTTCTTGATATTGGTTTAGATGTAACTGAGAAATCTATTCAATAAGCAGGTTATATTATATGTTAACTGGGATTGTATTTCATTCTGGAAGGCTTGGTTTATAGCTAATCCTTTGGTTGCCTTTTGCAGGAAATTTACCATTTCCTAATATTACAGCTCTTACTTAAGTGGACATATTGCAGATTGACTTTTTTATTTAAGGGGATGATTGGTATTGGATTGGATTCAATTTTAACAGGATTTAGTAAATCCTGTAAATTCAGATTTAGCAAATCCTCAGGCTGTTAAATCCTAAAAATTATTTGGTATAACAAATGTTAAATCCTGTTAAGTCATGAAATCTGTTACCACATTAAATTTAACGTGAGCTCGTACAATAGAAACTAACAGGATTTTAGCAAAAG
The DNA here is from genome assembly GCF_001605985.2 of Dendrobium catenatum. Classification (NCBI taxonomy): domain Eukaryota; kingdom Viridiplantae; phylum Streptophyta; class Magnoliopsida; order Asparagales; family Orchidaceae; genus Dendrobium; species Dendrobium catenatum. Next base: position 249,911 of record NW_021349170.1, on the reverse strand, counting down.
TTCAACAACACCTGAGAACTCTTAATGCTATATGGTATAACAGCTATAGTTAGAAAAATACTACAATAGCATTCATTCTTCTACAGCATTCCAAAGAACTATTTTAGTATAACATAGCATCTAATAGGAATCAGCAGCAAATCAAACACTTAATTGGCAAAAAAGGAAACAAAGAAGAATAGTTATTTTCGCAAGGACTGCGGCCGAGGGTTATTTTCGCAAGAACAGTTATTTCGGCCGAGGAATACCTGTGCGATGACGAAAGCTTTCTTGCAGGATTGTGGCCGAAAAAGCATAGCAGGTATCGCATAAATTTACTGTATTTATGCGGATTTACGCTGTAAATATGTAAATCCCAGATTTAAGTAGGCGTCAGATTTAGATGACCTCCGAAAACTATTTGGCTGGATTTATCTTAAATCAAGCTTAAATGCCACCACAAATCCGATACCAAACAGCCCCTAAAACCAAAGAAAATCAGAATATTATACAAAAGTGTGATTTAGCTAGCTTATTTACGGGAATCAACTAACAGTTGAGAAAAAAATGATAAGAACACAGAAGATCAGAAAAATATTTCTCAGTTGCACAGAATTGCATGTATGTCACGGTTACGGACCCAAACGAATAATATGTATCATTTCTCAAAGTTATTTAATGTGTATGTGAATCGAAGGGCTTATGTAGAAGATAAAAGAGTTCTCTTGCTTATCCAAATCAAATCAAGTTGGAGAAAAATGAATATTCATCATCTGACACAGCTGTGAATAACAAAAAATTAAACACAATGCAAACGACTGCTTGCTATATATTTCTTATTCTGATTCTTCAACTATTGCCTCCACTCGCAGAAGAATAAAGCCAAATGCCACACCAACGAGCACCAGGCCATTCATGATCGCTGCAATCTTGAATATTTCAGCTGCAGCGTTGCAGGTCGAGGAGAATGCTCCCCCTCTGCTCTTCTCCCCCTTCTTGCTCGGTGACCTAATTGAGCTCATAACCATGGAAAATGACTTGTCGGCGCATCGCGAGACACCGAGGGAGGTAACTGTGTTCTGCACTTTAAGACCTCCATAGGAGTTCAATCCTTCTATGTATGTTACACTGGCCTTCCTCTTCATGTTGGCGTTAAGTGCAGAGGTGGAGACAGCTGCTGCCGGAAAAGTTGCAAGAGATATGACTGCCATTTCTGTGAGGAAGCAGCGGCTGAAGCCGAAGCTAAGGAAAGGAGGGAGATGAGGAAATTATGATAGATTAGAGACAATGGAGAGGAGGGAAGTTGAGTTACCTGTTTCTGTTTCTGCTGCTTGATTTTGAATCTGGGAGTCGAGAGAAGCGGAGAGTGGTGTTTTGTATAGGAAAGGAAAGGAGAGGGATTGGATAAGATGAGCTTCGGGATGAATGGCTGTGGAGGAGATTACACATCCGTTTGGGACAGTATTTGTGGCTTTTATTGCCTTCGAATTGGGAGGAAAATAGTAAGCGAGAGTTGATAAGGCAACTGTGTGGATCATAAGAAAGAGAAAAATTATTTTGTGCGGATGTTTAATGTTGTTTGGACATCAATCAAAATATGTCATGTCATCTTTTTATTGTACCGTGGCTCGGTGCCGCGACATCCGGATGTAGAGCTGTGTTTGACATTCACACAATAGTTTCTCCCATAAGAGACCATGGTTGAGTGTTGATTTCATTATAGGAAAAATTATTATGTGTCAAGTCTGAATGATGTCTGGACTCCAATCAGGTAAAAACATCTGAATTTTTTTCCCTTTTATACATAAGAGAGAAAATTCATGTGTCTTCATATGATTGGAGTTTGGAAGAAAAATTACGTTTGGACTCCGCGCATAATAATCTCTCTCATTGTAGGGAGTAATAGTTTTCGTGGATCATAAGAGGCCCCTTTTTAGTGAGTATAAACAAAATTTGACACCTTTATTTTTTATTTTGTTTTTTTTTTCTTTTATTATTATTTTTTATTCTTTTTTAATCTTTTTTTTAATCAAAATTTGACACCATAAATCATATAGTTGGAGAAATAAGCATTGGCAGATTAAGCTTGCTTGTTTTGCAGTTTGTCCTGTGGGCGGGGTTGAAACTACTAATTTCACTAGTTTTTTAATCTAATTTGCGATGACTGCTCAACTTTCTAAAAAAAAAACAATAATTATATTCGCAAACTACTTAACAGAGCTCTCTCTGCAAGTTATCTTTTAATCTAATTTTACTTGTATTTTATCCTCTTTTGATTTTTATTTAAGTCAAAAGTACTTTGAATGAGCGAGTTTGAATTCATAATTAAGGGATAATTTTTTTTCTGCTTTATTTTTCAGATCATAATTATAATTTATCTTTGATCATTATTTTTTATTGCTTTTAAGAAAATTTTGTACTAAAATTTATTTTCTACAATGATTTTAAACGTTATTGTCTCTTTTATATTTTTCTGCATACGTCATAGAATATTTTGTGTGCGTGTGTTCTGAGACGAGGGTCTTGACGTGTTGGCTTGCAACATGCCCAACCCAATATAGAAATTTTGTGAAACTTTTTAGACTTTTTTCTCATCTTCTTCAAAATTTAACTTAAACCAAATGAAGGATCACAATGCTGCTAAAAATTGCTAACATAAATCAAATGATTCATCCTCATCAAAATTTTCTTTCATTATTCATCATCAAAACATATGTACACCGATTAGATTACAATGCATGGCTATAAATTAAAATATAAAGTAGAATAATTTAAAAACTAATTATGACTATACAAAAATCAAAAAGATAAATACCTATATAACCTCAAACAAATAGGATCACGACTTTGCTACTCAACTGACTCCTTTTTCGAGATCATGAAACAGAGTTATAGTTAAATTGTGAGTCATTAATCATTTATTAAGAATTGCAATAAATTTCAAAATAATTCATAATGATCATTGTACTATAACAATAGCGTTTGCAGTTATCATAAATGTAAATCTCAATGCAGAAAGTTAAATAAACAAGCACTTTATAGAATCACAACCGAAAATGATATATTTTTCTCAGGCTCTTATACCTCCCATCAGAAAAGAATTCAAAGAATTCTGATCCTTGTAACATATCAAAAACATATCCTAATGACTCACAATGTCTAACACCAAAATAAAATGTCCATGTCGTAGTAGAATGCACATTAGGCACTAGAACGTGCATTTAGCACCAGAACATAACTTCCTTCACCCAAACCAGATCTCCTTAAAATCACACATTTCAATTTAATAAGCATATAATTCATTGTATTTCAAAAGAGATAATTAAACTCATTTCAGAATATAACAAAATACTATAATGATAGGCAACATAATATATTATTGGGTAAAAATATATTGTTTCAAAATATAATTAAATTATCATAGCATTATTTTGAAGTTTTAATTGTACTGCAAATTTTTCTTAGAACCGTAATTATTTTCTAATTTATAAAAAAAGTCACATTTTTTCATTTACCCAATGAAAATTTCCTAGAAAAATACAGAAATATTCAGAACTATTGTATTTGTAACATATAGAAAGTTGGTAAGTGAAAGTTTTACATATATCAATTTATTCCCTATTTTTTGCTAATAGAATTATAAATTTTTAAAAAATGATATATTTTAAAATTAAGATAAGTAAAATGCAACTTATTTTGAACAGGATAAATTTCAGAAGTAAGCCGACAATTCGTATTTCCGAGACGCTCAGTTTGACTATAAGCTTGCTGAAATCGGAGATTGGGTACTCCCAAAATTAATTTTTGAAGTTTCCAACTAGCTTTTTCCTCGAGATTCGTGCCTGATCAAGCTAATTTTGTGATGATGTATCAATATTTAATATATTAGGTTGAAAACATGAATTGAAATCTTAATTTTTATTTTGTATAGAAACCCGATTTGTAGTGAAAATGCAAAATGAAATAAGCCTTTTTTTAAGAAAACTATATTTTATTTTACGTTTCAGCAAAATCCAAACACTATTTTGCGAGTTTGGTCATTTAATTTAATTTTAATTTTAATTTTTTTTTTAATCAATTCTCCGTCAACAAACTACGGGACTGAAGAGAGGAGCCCTAAACCCTCCGCCGCCATCTCTGGTGCCTTGTGAGCCTCTGTAATCCTCTTTCACACAGAAATGGCCTGCCGTGGCTCCATCTCAAGGTCGATCATCTCCATTGCACGTTCGTCTCCGTCTTCCCTCCGATCACCGGCGGCTCTTCCCCGTTTCCGCCCTCCTCGTATCCAACGCACTCGCCTCTTTGCTACCTCGAGGTGGAAACCCTATAACTCTTTCTGTTTCACGGTAGGGAATTATGTCGTTAACCAATGCTTTTTTTGTAGCAGGTTGCCGTGTGAGCTAGGATGCGCATCGTCACTTCTTCCGCTGCATAGCGTGATCGCCATTCCGCGACTCACCTCTCACCTCTCGGTCAGCGCGAGAGCGTGCTGTGAGCTGTCTCAGGGTACCTTTCGCCGCACTTGTCAAGATCGCTAGGTCTCTTCTTTTGAGTCTTCGAATGACAATTGATTTAGGATCTGCATTGAATAGAAAATGATGATGTTTTTTATTGAACTGATGAAACTATGATTAGATTGGATTATTCATGATATTATTGTTTCCAAAAGTTTTGTGATTTTGTTTTTTAAAGTTTTGGTTGATAAGGGGAAATTGGGATTTAGGTAGGAATGGAAAGGATGGTTGATGCGATAGAGAGATGGAGGCTGGTGGAAAGCCGGAGGGTGATGCGGCTTTCTTATTAATGTAGGTTTTATCCTTTACCTGATCTTATATTATCATTTTCATATTGAACCCCTTGGGCCGATTAAATGCAGGTAAGTATGTTCGGAATATGTAAAATGTAAGGAGCAATGCTTTATGCTTCTCAAACCCACAAATTCATTACATTTTCAACATCCAAATCTATGTGGCATCTATAATTTAGGAAGAGCAAATCACACTTTTATTACATTGATGGTGTTGAGAATATGTTACGTTGGGTGTGCTGAGCATTCTCTAAAAAAAAAAAATGTTTATTAGATGACATAGTTTTTTGTTTGGAATACATTTTATTTTGTTTGGTCAATCTGATTGAAAGTTCTAAATTTATTTATTTGGCTGGATAGCAATTTGGTGGGATAAAGGCTTGATGATGATGATGTTGTTGTTGTTGGAAGGATACCAATTTGTTCTATTCTCACACCCTTTTCCACTCTTCTATATGCGTTTAAAATCACATATAATTTAGGCTTCGTTTTGGACGACTTTCTTACTGCTTCTTAAAGCAGCTTTCTTTTAATTTTTATACTAAAAAGCAACTTTAAGAAGCGGTAAGAAAGCTATCCCAAATGAAGCGTTAGTATCAGCTTTTCTCCTGTGATTTTGCTTATCCTTCTGTTTTAGTAACTCAAATAGAACTCATTCCGTGTTACTAGGTGTGATCCCTGAATTGATCTATTTATTGTCTAGAAACGTTTTATGTAACATTGAAAAGTTTTTCTTTTAATATGCGTAATTCTTGCCTTAAACTTACTCATTGGTTGCATATTCCCATAAACCATTGCATCTTACCAATATATACCTTTGCTATTAGCCTGTCACGTAAACACATTTGCATGAAGGGCTTACTTGGAAGCGAGAGGAAGTGACAATTTCCACTTTTGAAAGTAGAAGTTGAGAAAGTCGCTTCTAAAATTACTATTTTATTGCCCAACATAGAAGTAGGGCTGCAAGCGAACCAAACGTTCGACGAACTACTCGTTGTTCGGTTCGATTAAAGCTCGTTCGTGATCGTTTAATTAACTAACAAACAAACTTGACCAATATTTTAAATACTCGATTCTTAAATAAACAAGCTTGAACACTAATGCGTTCAGCTCGTTTATGTTCGCGAACAACATCAGTTGATGTTCATGAACAAGCTCGATAAAAAGCTCGATTCGGGTTTGATTAAAACACCTTGATAAAAACTTAAATAATATGTTATTATAAAATTGATAAATATACATAATATAAAAACTTTCATGAACAAGTAACATTTCATATTTGTCCATGTTTGTTAGATTGTTTGTTTAGGATGTTCATGAACAAATTTAAGGTTTGCTTGTTCAATATATTGTTTGTTAAATATGTTCACGAACATAGCTTGTTTAAAGCTCGATAAGCACTAAACAAACGAACATGAACCAAACATGAACACCCTTAAATTAAACGAACCAAACATGAACACAAATAATAAAGCTCGAATCAAACACGAACCAAACATGAGCAAGCTAATGTTAAACAAACACAAACATGAACACTCACATACTCGGCTCGGCTCGGTTCGTTTGCAGCCCTAAAAGACATGATTCAATTTAGACATTTGAGATATAGATAATCATTACAAGAGAGATGAATTAAAATTCTATATTTCAAAGTTCAATAGAAATATAAATGAACATAAGATCAATTTGAATTAAGAGATTGAAAGAATCTG
>NW_021349170.1:226091-243338 GCF_001605985.2 Dendrobium catenatum | reverse complement strand
TCTCTCTCTCTCTCTTCAAGCAGCAATATATATATATATATATATATATATATAACCTTCAACTATTTTTAATTTTTGCTTTTGCCTATACCGTGAACTTAATTTAGCAGTTCATATTCTGCATTTTTTTAACTTCTTTTGATTCAAGAAATTGGGATTGGGATTTGATAGGGAGGAGTGGTAAAGATGGGTGATTGAAGAGAGTGGTCTACTTTCTGTCAGGAGTTTCATGCTGCTATTCAAATGCTGTATGTTTCCTTCATTTTTTCCTCGAGTTTTGCCCATCATTAATAGGGTTCATTTGCATTCGGATATTGAAGGTTTGATTTATTTGATACAGCAAATAAAATGAGAGGACATAAGCATATTTTCCCTTGAAATTTTATCCTTCTACATGAGCTCACTATTTTTATGCTGGACGCATGCTAGGTTGACATCCGATGAATGATCCTGAAGTGCTTCGTATTTTCTCTATCAGTTTTCACTCAAGATGTCTGTACAGCCTTTATTTCAAATTCTTATAGTATCCTTTATAAGAAATGAAAATAGGTAGCGCTTCTTTTGTTGACCGTGTAAAAATCAAAATCTTTTAAATCGAAAATAATACAATATGCTCGAAATGTCTTTTGGAAGTTTATTTTTTTGTTTCTCATTCTTTGAATGGTTGAATGTCTTAGTCCTCTTGGACATCTTTTGATCTGTATTGAACTTTTTTGCTTCAACTTTTGGGTGTTAACAGTTGTAATTGGAGATGCTCCGAGTATTTCCTACAATGTTATTATGAATAGAATACTGAAATGTAAAAATCAGCTTCAAGGTTGGCAATTGCAACTATTGTTGTACTAGTCACCTGGTGCAACCTAAGTTTCTAAATATTTTATGGAAAACGCTTAGGAAGGCAATTAGAGAACTTCCTTTCAGGAAAGCATAAACATCCACGTATAAAACTAAAAGTAGAAATAAGTTTTAGAAAACAGCTTACAAAATCCGTAAACATAAAGAAATGACAACAAGGCTACTCTTAGAACAACCAACAAACGGTCACCTCACCTGCAAAGCTCAAAATATAAAGGATAGGCACTCAAATAATAGATCTAATATGGAGTCCACCATTGAAACGATCTGGCACAAGTCCACATTCTTTCGACAAATACCAACCAAAATGTGGCAGCAAACACCACTAAGCTCACAAGAGAAGAAGGATATAGATGGGGTGGGAACCAAGGATAGAGAAGAAGATGTAGAAGACCGAGGCGAAGTAATAGAGGGGAAGGGGAAAGGAGGTTGACTCGCAAGCTAGAAAAACCCTTAGGTTTGTATGCAAATTCTTCACCAAGAACTGTCCAAAATCAGTGGGAAAACAGCCCCTATTTATAGGGAAGAAAAGGGGGGAAAGAGTAAAAAATGCGGGTAGGTAAAACACTACATAGCCAGTCAATAAAAACTCATCAAAACTGCAACAAACTAGGACCAAAAGGACAGCTTTCAAGGGGGAAAAATGTAGCATCCACATAGCATAAAAGAGGTGGTGGGGGTTGAAACCGAAGCAACAACACAACTGCCAAGGAGGGGGAAACCAAAGCACCAAGGGTGGAAAATCGAATCATCAACGTGATGGAATGTGAGAGACAAACCTAAGAGCACCATCCTAGCATAATCATCAGTTGCCTTCCATCATAGGGTAATCAAAATAAAATTACAAATCATAATAAACCAAAATTTAAAAGAGTACATAAATATTTGTATACATCATCACTTGTCTACTATGATATGGTAGTTCATTTAATTTGAGAGAATGCTTTATAACGCTATCTCAAATTCTGGGTTTATAACATTTATGTGATGTGTAGGGCTGTGGGGAAGACTAAAATGGTGGATAATTGCTTCCAATTATAGTTGATAATCATAAATTATCAGCAATTTGGAGTGGAAATGTACCGGCAATTAAATAGTGGGTGGAGAGAAGTAATGGAGTCATGCTTTCTGCTGGAAGTGGGGGTGGGGGTGTGGGGGGATCTAATGGTCCTCTTTTGAGAGGAAGATCTTCTCTCCCAAATTCTTGATGCCGCTAGAATCCCTCCAAAAACTGTGGACAACAAACACTCACAAAACTCATCAATAGCATGATCTAAACTCTAAATAACTTCCCCTTAAATAGTCATAGCCACCATAACACAAATAGAACATTCCTAAATAATTAAATGTAATTTTGGAAACCTTCCTAAATAATTAAACATGATTTAGAAAGTATTCCTAAATAATATAAACATAATTAGAAAACTTTGCTAAAGAAATTAAGCAGCTTCTCCTTGATTCCTCCTCACGTAATGAATAATAGTTTCCCTATGTCCCACAAGGTAGCCTCCCTTGACATATCAATACTCCCCTCCCAGAAGAGCCACCTTGTCCTCAAGGTGGAATGAAGGAAGCTATTGTTGAAGAATATTTTTCCGGTTGCAAAAGAAAATGGGCGAGTAATTGTAATCTTGGAATGCATTTCCTTGTTGGATCCACGTCAAACAGTTGTAGCATGTTTGCTGCTTAAAATTGTATCAACAGTTTGTTTATGTGAAACAATACAGACATTTTTCTTTTCATTTCTCCAGCGGTAGAATAATGTTCCATTATTTCAGAAGAAAATGCATTGCCCTTAAATCCCTTAACATATTGGATAACTTTCTGTTGGTCTTCGTTCAACTTATCCTTCAAGACTTTATGTGAACTTGAAGAATAAAAAGAATTGGTTGGTACATAATTTTTAGTTTATCTCTGCAGTATCTTCATTATCTTGGCTTATGAAGTTTTGATGCTTGCAGTCTTCAATGCCATTTTTTTCTTTTAGGAGATTTGCAGGTGAATCAAGCTCCGCTAATGCAGATTTACCATCAACATCCAAGGATACTTTAGTTGAATCTTTTTCTACACTAGGATCAACAATTTTTATCATTTCATCCCCATCAATCTTGCTTGGTACAAGTCTTTGATCTTCTCTCGGCATATCATTTTTGTGATTCCCCCATGCTTCCGATAGTGTCGCCTTAGTTTGATTCTTTAACATTTGTTTCACCATCACTTCGAGATTTTCAAACTATCCTTCCATCGCCAAAAAGTGCTCATTCAACAATTCCACATCCGTTCGCAATTGCTCTACTTCCCTCTCCAACTTTTCTTCCAAGACCTCAACTCTTCTCTCGACCATGGATCCTTAGAAATTGCTTTGATACTAATTTGATAGGACTTGAAAACCCAAAATCAGCGAACAAACAATAAATTTCAGCAAACAACTTATTTTTATTGATATGAAATGAAACAAGAACAAGCAAGTTGCAGTGATCCTTTTTTGAGAGGAAGACCTCTATCAAATTCTATATGCCGCTAGAATCCCTCACAAAATCCGTGGACTACAAACGCTTACAAAACTCATCAATAGCATGATCTAAACCCTAGACAACTCCCCCTTAAATAGCCCTAGCCTAACACAAATAGAACATTCCTAAACAATTAAAAATAATTTAGGAAATCGTCAATTAAACATGATTAAGAAACATTCCTAAACAATTAAACACTTCCTAAACAGTATAAACATAATTTAGGAAATCTTCCTAAACAATTAAATATGATTTAGGAAACCTTCCTTAACAAATTAAACAGCTCTCCTTGATTCCTCTTCCTCACATAATCAATAATAGTAGGGGTGTCAATTTTTGACACGACCCGAAACTGACCCGGAAAAATTCGGGTTCGGGTCAACCCGAACCCGAAACGGGTCGGGTTGAAAAAATCAACCCGTTTTAAAAATTGGGTCGGGTTCAGGTTGACCTAGCAACCTGAAATTGACCCGAAAGTGACACGAAAACTCATATTTGACACGAAAACCTGAGATTGACCCGTTTTGGACCCAATTTTGACCCAAAAATCGAATATTGACCCGATTTTGACCCGAAAATTAGCAATTTTAGGTCACCTTCGGATCATTCGTGTCGGGTCGGGTTCGGGTCCAGAAACCTGCTGTTTTAAAAACGGGTCGGGTTTGGGTTGATCCAAACAGCGCCGGGTCAGTTTCGGGTTCGACCCGAACCCGACCCGCTGACCCGAATTGACACCCCTAAATAATAGTTTCCTTGGGTCCCACAAGGTGGCCTCCCATGTCGTACCACATACATGATGATTGCAAAATGAGAAAAGTAAATGAGAGATTAAATAGAATTAAGGGAGAATAAATGCATATACTCTTAATATTGCAATACTATTTCCTAGGAAGCATTATATGCTAATGATATTGATTTGAAAATGCTTATGATTGATTTTTAAAGTGAGGTATCTTAGTGTATATCATTTGCATGTGATGTGTTTTAATAAGTGAAAGACCTATTTTGAAGTGCTTACTTTTATTATACAGGAGGATATGGTTGAAAATCACTTGCAGAGTCAAAAGTTAATCATTAAAATCAAGGGGTGGCTTGATATTTGGGAGCATTGTCCAATAAGATAATTTTATAGAAGCTTAAAATGGTGGGTTTTAATGAACTACAAATTTACCATGTGCTATATATATTTGATTGCTGGCCATCATAAAAAGTCACTGACAACTAAGTGGGAGAGTAATCTCAATCTTTAGACTGATTTTTTTGCAAACATAGGAGAAAAATAGAGTATAAGAATTGTTATATATTAGAGAAATATTAGTTAGTCAAATAGTGGAAGCTCAATTTAATTGGTTTGATAGAATTGAGGTACAGTGAAGGACAAAAGATATGCTAGCAGGACGGGTTTTATATTTGGGGCATTTACATACATATCACTTTATTTATGCTATTTACATATCTAACACCTAAAATATTAATATTAAATGCCCACTATCCATAAAACAAATTTGGGTGCATGGAATGAAATATTAAAGTTTATAGGATGACATGAATGGTAGAAATGAATTATATGAGTGATATTTTTGATATTAAAGTTGTATATGAGTGATAGACATGTAATATTAATGTTTTGAGAATTAGATATGTAAATAGCATGAAATAAAGGGGTATGTATGTAAATTTACATTTGAATTTTGATGTTGCTGGTAAAATATCTAAAACTTTGTTGAAATAATAGGAGAATAACTTTAGTGTTCTTGCGGTGTTCGATCTTTTGCGGTTATGAAAGCCCATTCAATCACTAAATAGTTTTATATAGCTTTTTCAATGATTGAATGCTAGCTAATGATTCTGATTATTAAATTTTGTAGACCAAGTGTTTGTGTTGGTTCAAGTTTTTAAAGTACTTATCAATGGCAGGTACTTGAAGACAGAAATCTTGGTGGAGAAAAATAAAAAGAAAAAAGGAAGCCAACGTTTGAACTACGCATTGGAGTTGTTTAGCTGGGTAGGGGAGAGTAATATGCCAAATTAGGCTTCTTGTAATTTTCAGGGTGAACCAGCTAGAATTTTTGTTTTTTTTTTTAATAAAAACTTTACTTATATTCTAGTTTTTGTAGGTGATAAATAGTTCTGTAATTTCCGAAATATTTGCCGATACTATGTTTTGTTTGCGTTATTTTCTTATTTATTCACAACTTGAAGGTTGTGTTTTAGGTTACGTTTGGGACGATTTTTTTGCTGCTTAACACAGCTTTTGTTTTACTGCTTCTTAAAACAGTAAGAAAGTCATCTCAAACAAAGCCTTATTCTTTTGATAATAAAAACATAAAACCTTTAATTCAATTACAGGTTTTGGAGGCATTTCTCATAAGCAACCACATGATTGATATTCTCCAGATGGTTCAATTATAGTTGTTGTTTTTTTAGTATTAATTTACTATTTTTCCTTGATAAAGTCTACAGGACAACATTTTTCTGTACTGTTAATACACATGACTTTGTGTCTCTGCACTTAGCAAAATTTGTAGCAATTGAGCTTGGGTCTGCGGCCAAGTGGTTAACGAAAAAAATTCCTCCTATTTCATCCGGGTTCGAATCCCCTAACCGTCCCAAAAAAAAATTTGTAGCAATTCTCATAATTTTTTGTTGATTTCTCATAATTTTTTGTTGATTTATGTCCGTCCATTACTCCTAGTTCAAATGTCCCTTCCAGCTGATTTGGAGCATCCAATCTCAGTATTTTCCTTTTCTATTGTTTCAGACATTTTAAATAATTGATGATTCTCTTTGTTCATTTCTTCATTCTCTCTGGCTGATTTCATATGTTTAGGTGCGACTTTTGTTCATAAGAATAAGGCTTCGTTTGGGACGGCTTTTTTATTGCTTTCTAAAACGGAGTTTTAGTACAAAAATAAAAAATTTTGTACTAAAACTCCGTTTTAGAAAACAGTAAAAAAGCCGTCCCAAACGAAGCCTAAGGTTTTGTTTGAGGGATTTTTTTATTTGTAGCAGTCGGATTGTATTACACTGCTTAATGTATGCCTCTATATATGGAGAAATTATTATGTGCAGTCATCAGATTGTTTGAAGACGAATTAGGATGTGCAACATCACCCGGTACATATCCAATATTAGTACATAGCAAAAAGTGGCATGATGCATCATGATTTGCCTCCAGGCGATATCTGGTGACCGGATAAAATAATTACATGTATATATATATATATGCATGCAAGTCTCTTGTTGGTTATCATTAAAAAGGCAATTAATCATTTAATTTTTATAATATACTCTTACATAATCAATCAAATATTCAAAAGATTATAAATTTATATGGATAAAAATTGAATTAGAGTAATCTACTAATCTGACCAAAAAGTTTTCCCTATTATTTTATTCGAAATTAATTTGGTCTCTTGCATTCAGAAAAATCTACCTTTTTATCTGTCAATGTTATAGCTTTTTTTCAAGCTTATCGTACCTCTTCTTATAGTACAAACTTATTAATATTTTTCTAAATTAAATAATTATTTTCAGAAAAAAATTAGGATACTTACAATTTTTCTTAATAGAATCTACTCATTTGATTGATTGTAGGTAAATAATATATAAGTTTATAAATAAATAATCTGTTTTTCTCATGAAATTAATATAATTATATTTGAAATATTTTAAATAATGTATAATTTGGATTTTCAGCGCATCTAGCCAATAATTTACAGTTCATCCATAACTTTTCAGTGTTTTGCAATTTTAGCTAATCAAATTGGCAAAAAAGCCAATCAAAACAACTTCTTTATTGATGAATCTTATGTAGCTTTGTTTACCGTTTTTCAAAATAAATTTTTAGTATAAAAAAATTTAATTTAAAAAATAATGAAAAAACTGCTCCAAAAAAAACCTTAATTTTTTCAGAAGGGCATATATATATTATGATAAATTTTACTTTATCTTTTAAATGAAAATTTATAACATTTTTTAAAAATTTTGTGAAAATTGAAATCAAACCAATCACAAGATGGTTTAGAAATAAATTATTTTTTTACGTCTACAATTCAATTTCCACTTTGCCCCAAATGTCACGGCTTTGCGGGCGCGGCTCCGGAACCAAACGCGACTTCGCTCGATGTCCTCCATTCTTGGGTGGTAAGCGCCTGCTTTTCCCCCCGGCGGGCGACTAAGATCTGCCCGGTCTTCTTCATCTGCTTCTCTGTCAACGAAGATCTTAGCCCCTCTTTCCATATATAATGGTATGCCGCCATTCGAACCGTGTCGATTCGAGTTGTTATTGCGATAAGCTATTTCCATAGGCGAAATCTTCTTATTCTTCTCTCACTTTTGGGTTGATTTGATGCAAGATCCGGTTTATTCTGCTCCAGAACAGGCAGGGAAAGACCCGCCTAGCAAAGTACTATGTCCCACTGGAAGAATCCGAGAAACATAAGGTTGAATATGAGGTAATCGTCTCCCAATTTCTAGAACCAAATTAGTTTGATCCGTGAAAATGTGGAGTTCTGTCTTATCTGTCTTCTTTTCGCGATTTCTCTGAAGGTGGAAAAGGATGTATAATTCCGTTTGAGATTGTCATGTGTGGTGCTTAGGGTTTTTCATTTTTTTTTTCAGGTTCATCGATTGGTGGTAAACAGGGATCCAAAGTTCACCAATTTTGTGGAGGTAAGCGTCATACTTTCTCTTTTGTTGATCAGTCCGAAATAGGTTTCTATCGCTTGCTTGTTTGTTCTGGGATCTGAGAGCTAAAAGATTTGGGGCAGATTGATTCTGCGTCTGACTAATTTATATTGTTCGGCAGACATGTCTCTTTGTTGAAGCAGTGCTAGGAAATGCATTTTTCTAAGCACCGTTACTTCTTTTGGCATCTCGATTCAATAATTTGGCAGCACATATTGGGCTTAGAATTAAATAGATATATTATTTTCCATCTTGTGTTCCCCCAGGATGGTGCATAAAATTTTTTAAGAGTGGTAGAAGTTGAAGATGTAATGTTTTTAATATGCGAGGTTATGTTTAATGAAGAAGAAAAGCTGGAACGATAGATAAAATTTTGGTGTGTAAGGGACTTCGGATTAATTGAACAATTATTATTGGCAACATTTGCTGTTTTAGGTGATGTGAAGACAATAATGAGTCTGTTAAGAGTTAGTTAGAAGAGTAGGTTTATACTTTGTATTTACCATACAGAAAAATCGGGTTGTAGAATAGGATATATCTAGTTGAGTAAAACGCTGGGTGCTTAAGATGCATCTAGTTAAGATTTGCTTATAATATATATTTGGATATGAGTGTTATAGATTCCCACGTAGTGGGATAAAGGCTTGATGTTGTTGTAGTGTTATAGATTAAAGAAATCCCTGGCAACCAAGCTAGTTGTGGTTCGAAGTGAGAGTTGCTAAGATAAACATTTGGTAAAAGTATAAGGGTAGAGTGCCAAATGATTATGTTTGACTATTAAGTGACATTCCAATTTGAGACATAGACAAAAAATAAATACTCAATAAGTAATATAGAAAATTTCTTTCAAAACCATAAATTCAAGACCAATTCAACACAAACTCTTTCTTATGTTGTAATAGCCGACTATCTTCCTGCACAACCCTTCTTTATAACTTGTCATTTAGGAATGATATTGAATTAGTGTTTACACTGAAGAATATTGATCAAGGACACTAAGGGTTTGGCATCCCAATGGCACTAGATGATATATACTATGCTTTAATGCAAAAGATTGTTTATAATTTGTAGATCACAATTTACCCCATTACAATTTACTAATTTACCCAATAATTTATTTTTATTAAATGTAAGCAAATAATACTATAGTTTGAAAACCAATTGAAAAAATATCCTATATTTTCAAAAATAATTTAAAAAGAATTAAAATCAATAGGAACAAAATTAATTTCTACAAAAATAGATTTCTAGCATGTCACTTTTTCACCAAATTCAAGAGTGTTATGCTGGCAAATAGCACATTATATAGATGGAATATACAAGAAAAAATATCAATATAAGAAAAACAAACCTCCAGTGGGTTTATGGTGATAAGTTTTCCTATAATCAAGTAGCCTCACGTGCACCACATTCAAAAGAATCATACATGCAACTTGTACTTGCAATACTGAAACTTGGGAGATAAATTTAATTCAAGTCCCAAAGTTATGAGTTACTTTCCTTAAAACCTTATTTATAAATTCTTTATAGCCTGAGCTAGCAGATAAGGTTGGGTTGGCACAAAATCAGCTTTGATTTAATTTTAAGTAAAATTTTCATTTTAATTTTAAGTCCCAAATCAATTGCACCAGCCTTAAGGCCATGGCAAACTCATGTTTGTTGATCCAATCACAAGCCTAACTTTTAAATTTTCCAAATTAGTCGTATGCAAGTCCCGCACTCCACAACTCCAACCCACACAAGTTTCTCTCCAATTACATTGCATAGTGCAGGAACCATACTCCACGCTTGCACTAGCAACTCCAAGCCCTCAATTGGTTCTGCATGCCTGAAACTTCTTTTTCTTTTTGTAATGAATAATTTCAAAACCACCGCACCATTGTATTAATTTGTTCACCTTGAAAATTTTTTGCTTACTCAAATTGAACTTGTAATACCAAACCCAACAATAGTAAAAAAAAAAAAAAACCATCAATTTCCTAATTCTCCAAACAATGTAAAGATATATAACATGATCTACCATAACTGCACTTTTGTGACAATTAATCTAAAAATAAATTAAGAATAAAAATAGTTTAATAAAAAAAAAACTAACATAAAACTATGAAATAAAATACAACATTTCTTGGCCAATTAATCCCTTCTCGGCGGTCATCATAACCGGTTTGTCCTCAGAACATAACAAATAAAATGAGCCAACTAATAGAAAAAATTTAACTAAAGAAAAGAAAGTATATAAACAACACAAATTGATGTTTGATGTTATGCTTCCAATGAGAATAAATGTAAAGTTTTATATCAAATCTATTTGTCTTGGACATACTTGGCTCAAAATTTAGCATATGTTGCTTTCAAGCTAATCTAGATAGGAATTTTTGGGTCCTGTAAAGTAATGCATGAATCATCACAGTTAAGTATGCATCACTAGTGATAATGTCTCAGAAGTTCACCATCAATACACAATATCTGCATTTGGAGTAAGCTGCATAAAAGAATTTGGCAATAGATTGGATGGAACTCGCAAAGAAGAGTTGGAATGAGAGTAGAATCCAAGCAATTAGAAGCTTATGAAATAAGGTTATATCACACAGTGAAAGTAGATTTATACCATAATAATTATTCAATCAATTTGTAGTTATTAGTTCCAATATATTGTGCAATTTTAAATTGTCTCCATTTTAGGTGCATTCAGTTTTTTAAAGGTTTCATATGGAAGCCTTTCTGGACTTATATGCATTATGGCATTATTACTAAGTATAAATTTTGCATACCTCCTATTCACATTGGCTGAAGGCTTGTAATTGTCATCATTACTTGCTAGTTTTTTCCCAATATCCTCACGCAGATCATGCAAGTATTTGTGCAAATGTGCTAAGCCTAAATTCTATAGGAAGGTTAACAAGATCTATAGGTTTTTTATTTGATACATTGTAAAAATCTAAAATGCACTTATTCCATTAGATATATTAGCAGATGAATCACATGCAAATTATAGAATATCAAATTTCAGCCATGTGCCTGGTTGTTTATCAGATAACGTAACAAATCCCCTAAGCACCAATTAACCATTTCAAATTGACGATCAATTTGTGGGTACTAAACTGATGAAATTAAGCTATGTTTTCATTTTCTTCCATGTTTACTAGAAATGACTCATGAGTTATATAGCATGATAAAAAATTATTATTTTAGGTAGATCATGTAATTAACCACTTTATTAAAATATATGTTACTTAAGTGAGGTGCATGAATAATTTTATGACTTGGTATGAAATGCTCCAATTTTTTAAAATGATCTACCAATACAAAAATTGAATATGTTTTCTTGACCTTCATGATAAACTTAATACAAAGTTCATACTAAAATTCTCCTAGAGGTTAAATGGAATTGGTATATGTATGCAACTCCATGTTCTATTTTCTACCATTGGAAGAATGACAAGTCCTACATTTTAAAATAATTTTTGTTACGTCTGTTTACATGCTTAGCCAAAAATACTTACTTTTATTCATTACAGTAGTCTTATCTCTACCAAAATGCCTAATAACACATCTAATATGTAGTTTTAAAATTATAAAATATTTTAATGATGAATAAGGAAATGCAAATACGAGTGCCTTGAAGAAGCATTTAATCATATAGTCTTTGTTATGCAAAGATAAGTCATTTTTTAAGTCTTTATAAGTGTTACCAAACTAGTTACGAGTGACATATTCCTCTTTTATATGTTCAAAAATTAATTATTTTTATATGCATTGTATCTAGAAGGACAAACACTCCACTAAAAGCATTTGTAGGTTTGTTATAAGATCAAATACAATATTTAAGAAGTCCTAACTTGTTTTGATAATTCAAATATTTTAGGACTCGATGATCAAAACATAACATGAACTCCTTAGCTACTATGTTATTTCTCAGATATCAAAGAGCTTGCTCCACATCATATATTTTCGATCATAATTAAATATTTTTGTTTAGCCTTATTCCATTTCTTATTAAAGAATGCAATAAGATGCCCTTCTTTTCCTTAGCACTCATTCAATAACAACATCAGATGCATCATGAGGAACCCCTAAGCACCTCATTAAAATTAGACAACTTTAGTTCATGTCCATTGGCAAATATTTATTTAATTTCAATAAACTCACTATCAATAGATTCATTCCATTTAATCTCTCTCTATTTAAGAAAATTTATAATTGGATCTATAACAATTCAAAATTCTTTAATGAATCATTTATGAAAAGTAACCAAATCACGAAAAATATTATTTATAGTAGATTCTTTCAGATAATTAATCACTTTAATCTTATTAGAATTAACAACTAATCTAATGCTAGACATAAAAATATTAAAAAAAATCATGGATTGAGTAACTAATTAGCATTTTTTTCATATTCAAATATAATTTTTTAGCTTGTAAAACAACACATACTCTCCTACGATCATGAAATTATCATCTTGTATCTTTCTATAAATTAAAATATCCTCAAAACAAATAGCAATAAATTTTTTACATGAAATATCATGTGGTATTGTTTATCATTCTCATAAAAAGTACTAGGTGGACTAGTTTGTTAGGCATCACCAAACATTTATATAATTCACCATCTCTCATTCTAACTTGATGATGTTCATTCATCAAATAAATTTTAGAAAATGTCATAATATCATTCATCATATCTAGAGTGCATTTAATAAAGATATAAAAAGTTTATATTTAATCATGATTTTTTTATGGCTCTACTATCTACATATCTTTTTAGACTACCATCCTTGTTATGTGTAAGCAAAGTCGGTACACTGTATTTACCCACACTTTCTCTAATAAATCTCTTCTTAAGTAATTCGTCAACCTATCTCTTAAGTTTGATTTGTTCTTTTGGATTCATCCTAGAATGAGGTAAATTACACAATGATGATTCAGAAGTTAAACCAATAGCATTGTGTATCACCCTTCCTGGTGGTAATTCCTTCGATAGTTCTTTAGGACAAATATTTTTTAAATCATCTATTACTTGATTTACATAAGCAAATTCACAACTTTATGTACCTCATTATTCAATTGCACAGCTATTAAAGCATGTATCAGTCCCTTTTTTCTTTCCTATACCCTGTATCAAGGCATGTTTAGTCACAGCGTTCAAAGACTTTTGACTTCCTTGGGAGCACTAGATTATTGGGAGCTCTAGATTAGTGTGTGGATTCATGTTTAGTTGTTTACTCTTAGGTTTTGTAAGTTTTAAAACTATCATACTCTGATTAATCTTAATGGTATTGATCCTCTCAAAATAAGTAACATCTAAATTATATGAGTCATATGAGGAACGTTATGAGGTATTGTCTATCATCATTATTAATTATGAGATACGCCCAAAATAAGTAACATCAAAAGTTATATTAGACATCCCAAGGTTTGCCCCAAAAAAAAGAGATATGTCCATGGGCAGCTCATTTAATTAAATTTTATCTATATAGGTAGCCAACTGAATCATAACCAGACACATTTGAGACACAAATATAGTAGCTTTATCTATCCAAGCTATTTATATGATTATGGATATAATTTAGGTTTCAAGTTCATGTGGTTTAAATCAGATTTAGGAACAACATTGATACAGCTCCTACTATCAGTTATAAGTTTGTAAAGTTTCTCCCCTTATTTAAGTATGTTTGAAAAATTGTAATCCTCATCCTTAGATTCAATTTTAGGAGAAACTATGATGCAACACATGAAACTCATAGATTTATCAATTGAAGCATCACGAGAATGACTAATATCTTCATCAACTCATGAATATCATTAGAATCATTGGTTTCATAATCTTTTCCCTCCACATTTATATTGTAATTCCTATTGAGATACTCAGCAGTATAATAACCAGTTTGATGACACTTAAAACATGCATTGGCATAAATATTAGTCCCAAATATAGATGCAGTTGATTTTCCCGTAACGCCCTTATCAACTGTGGTATTATTACCCTTAGATGCAATAAGCGGAATAGATTGAACTTCATTGCTTTTTTGAAACTATGCACTACCTGAATATGTGGCAACCCTCCTAGAAAAAAAATTGGAATTTTTGTTCAAAGTCTAATGCAAGTTGAAATGTATGCTCAAGTGATGGAATGTAGCGAGGTTTCATCTTTCTCTTGATTTTAATTCTCAAATCAGGCTCATACATAGAGTGTTGTATTAGGTTCTTCATTGATTTCAGAACGGAACAACAATTCAACTTGTTCATTTATTCTATACAAGTTTTGGTTTTTTGTTTTAATGGATTAATCATGATATGACAAATGCATGTAATTTTCTTATAAGTTCTTCATTTTTGGTCCTGGTAGTTACTGGTTTTTTTCTCCATCTTTTAATTTGTGTTTTCATACTCATTTAATAAATTTTTTCTTGCCGAGTTAATTTCTTTTTTGCAAATCTTACTTGACGTTCATATGACATAGTTTGTCATTCAAAAAAATTATCATGCATACCATCCATTTGGGAATGCTGTAGGATCAATTCTTCCGTCATAGGTAGACACTTTCTATTTTAACTCTCCTATTTAGTCATCTGCATCAAAATTTTGATGTTTATGATTTTCATAAGCACTATTGTTAAAGATTTTGAAATGTCTATCTATTTGATAACCCTGTCTCCAACCAGAATTTACATTTAAATGAATTGGTTCATCATTATCATAGAAATTCACTTCAGGTTCACATGCATGAACTTGATTGGTTTCCAAATTATTAATTATTGTTTTAGCCATATTAATGCCATCAAATTTTTTATTTTGCTTTTTTAACATTTGAGTTAATTGCTGTGGTAATTTTGTCACAGTTCATCCCTTCACGGTCTATTAAGTCATCATGGTAATTAGCTCTATCTCTAAGTGACATGTTGAGACTACCTTCTTTGATACTATCTAAATGCAACTAATATTATGCGAAATATAATTTCTTGTAAAGAAATAAATGTTTCATGTAAAGAAATAAATGAGGATTCTTATATCATAGGATATCAATTAAACAAGTAGTGCTAGAGTTTAAAATCAAATGATAACTAATGAAAGTTTCAATAAGAATATAGATATTAATAAAATTTGCGAGCAAATGCTAAAATTAAATCTTGAGGTATTAACTTTTTGATAATATTAAGAGTGTTGTGTTATCTAATAGCAAATTCTATAGAAGAAATAAATAAAGAAGAAAATTACAAAAATGATAAAAATTAGGCCTAACACTTGTATATTAAGATAACTTACCCTTAAATTAGGTAGTCTTACATGTATCACAATTGTAGAAATCACACATTCAATTTGTTCAAAAGAGGATGTTTTTTCAAGCCACAAAATTATCGATCACATGCATCATAACCCTTATAGTCTTCTTATAGTCTAGGTTGATTTAGGAGGGTGACATAAGATTTTTGATGTTAAGTTAATTTTTCAATTTAATTTCAACTTCCAAATCAGTTGCACCAGCCCTCAAGTCCATTGCAATCCTGCGTATGATGATCTGGCCAGAAATACCGCTTTTAAAAATTTCAAATCCAGCCGCATGAAAGTACTTTACTTTCAACTCCAAACTCACAGAAATCCCACACGGATCACATCACATGGCTTAGGAACTACACTCTATGAGGAGGCCTGCAACTCCAATCCACACGCCCGTTACAATTTTTTTTTCAAATAACTACCAAATTAGATATGGAAACATTTTTAGTAACATATCAATAGAAAGATAATCAACCAGTTTGGTGATGCTCTTTCAACCTGCAACTGCAAATTAAGCCTTACTTTTAGATGCTGTATACGTTGTGGTCTATTGGCGGAAGTTTTAAAAAGAATTACTCTACTGGGGATATTTTGTGAAACTCTTTTTTTTTTTTCACAAGATTTTTGGTTAAAGCACTCGCCTTGAGAAAATCCGTTTATTGGTCACGGAAAAGTTCCATGTAATTAGTTTTACCTAATATTCTGCTCGTCATTACTAAGCTGTGGAAAATTTTGCAACGAATATGAAGTTTTTGTTATTTTCTCTGTTGTATTATACTCTTGTACCATCCTTTTCTTTTCTTTCATTGCAGTTCCGCACGCACAAGGTTATATACAGAAGATATGCTGGACTTTTCTTTTCAATGTGTGTTGATATAACCGATAATGAATTAGCATACCTGGAGTGCATCCATTTATTTGTGGAGATTTTGGATCATTTTTTCAGCAACGTATGTGAGCTAGACTTGGTATTTAATTTTAACAAGGTTTGTGTTCTTCTTAATATTTCAATCTTTTTTTTTTTCTTGTCAATTTTATTGATAATTAACAGAACAGTCAGCCCTAGCACCGTCAAACTTTCTGTCAATTTTTTCTGTTGCACTCATTTCAAGTTTATAAAAAAATTTACTGCATGCTAATTATATTGTTGAAATGTTGCTCGAGGAAAAGGTCAAAATAATTTATATTATCTACAACAACAACAACAACAACAACATCAAGCATTTATCCCACTACGTGGGGTCGGCTACATGAATCCTTTTTCTCCATTGTGTCCTATTAAATGTCAAATTCTCGTTTAAATCTAATAAAGAAAGGTCATTCCTAATAATTTCTAACCAAGTCTTTTTAGATCTGCCTCTACCTTTCTTAACATAAGTCAAATCAAATACCTCTACTCTCCTAACCGGGTCATTGGAAGGCCGCCATTTTATGTGACCAAACCATCTAAGGCGACTCTCTCTAATCTTATTATCTTCTATTGGAGCTACTCTAACCTTTTCACATATATGCTCATTTCGTATCCTATCTTTAAGGGTAAAGCCACTCATCCACCTAAGCATCCTCATCTCTGCCACACTTAACTTAGTATTATGTTTCTCTTTTAATGGCCAACATGCAGGCGCCATAAAGCATTGCAGGCCTCACTATCATCTTATAGAATTTTTTCTTTAGTTTGAGGGGTACTTTTCTATCACACAACAAACCCGATACATTTCTTCACTTCAACCATCCAACTTTAATTCTGCTGATAATATCCCCATCTATTTCATCATCACTCTGAACAATAGATCCAAGATATCTAAAACGTGTACTCTTATCAATGACTTGATCCCCCAAAGTCACAATCCCCTCACTAGGTCTATTACTACTAAAATTACACTCTATATATTCCATTTTAGATCTACTCAAGC
>NW_021349170.1:221914-225991 GCF_001605985.2 Dendrobium catenatum | reverse complement strand
CGCGAAAAAGCTTTAGTCTCTTAATGGTTGACTTCCTAGATTCAAGTTTACTTCCAACTCCTCCTAGTTTTAATCAACAAGAAGAATATAATTAGCAAAAGCATACACCAAGGGTACATCCTTTTGCAATGTTCTAGTGAGAACATCCATCGACTAAAGCAAAAAAGATATGGGGCTTAAGGCATCAACGCAGTTGATGTACTCAAGCCGAAAAGGGAAATACTCTGGTCAAATCACTGTGTTTTGAACACAAGTAACTAGCTACTGCATACATATCTTTAATGATTTGAATATACGCTATTATAACTCCTTTTCTTTTTCAATGAACTCATAGCACTCCTCTTGGAACTTTATCTATGATCTTTCTAAATCAATAATTATCATATGTAAATCCTCCTTATTTTCTCTATATTTTCCATCAACCTCTTAATAAATGTAATGGCTTCCATAGTCGACCTAGCGTCATGAATCCAAATTGATTTTGAGAAAACATTAGTATCACGCCGCAACGCCTATGCTCATACTCGCATCCTATGTTTTAAAGGATGACACATTAACTTAATTCCTCTATCTAATCGCACAATCTTGTGCATCACTTATTCTTAAAAATAGGAAATTACTACACTCATTCTCCATCATTGGTATCTTTTTTAGTTTCGTCCAAAATAGTATTAAAAGGATTTTAGTAAGCAAGAATCTTTCATCTCTAAGCATTTCCACACTCTATTGGAATAATCAGTCAGGTATACTAGCTTTCACCCTTCATTTTCTTTAAAGCACCTTAAAACTTTCGGTTTTTTTCTAATAACGCCGAAAAAACTAAATCTTTTATTTTCTAATTTAGGGTGGCTAATGGTCACTATAGTTAAATCTTTTTTCAATTTTTCATTAAAAAGTTGCCAAAATATATCTATCCACTTTGTTTAATATCATCTTCTAAAGAAAAGTAATTTTTTGATCTTCATCCTTGAATACACTTCACTTGAAGTATAATCCTTTACTACTCTTCTCTTTGTTTGGTAACTTATACATATATCTTTTCTTCGCCTCCTTAGTATCATAATATATTTATAAATCAACTAAAAGTAGTTTTGCATCGCATATGACAGGGACTGTGGAGGCAACCTCTTTATATCTTTCCCAATTATGAGAATTTTTAAAATTAAATCAATTTTTATAACAAATCTTCTTATTTTTAATCTTTTCTTGCACAATTGGATTCTACCACCAACTATTTTTACTATTAGGAGCTTTTCCCTTTGATACTCCAAGCACATCTTTTGCAATATTCTTAATATCACTAGCCGCTTTTTCCCACATAACATTAGCACATATAAAATCTTAAGATCTAAAATCTTACTCTCAAAAATATTTTTGTTAATATTCTTTAAATGCCCCCATCTAATCTTAGAATATCGTTTTACTTTATTTTTTATTATCTGCTCTTTTATCTTAAAGCCCAAAACTAATAATCGATGTTGGGTACATAAATTTTCACTTGGAATAACTTTACAATCTTTGCAATCTAAACGATCTAATTTTCTTATAAGAAAATAGTCAATATGGGTTGTACTATATCCATTTTTATAAGTGATGAGATGCTCATTCTTTTTCTTAAATAAGGTATTAGCAATTGAAAATTCAGAAGCTAAACAAAAATCTAATATGGTCTTGCCACCTTCATTTGTTGTTCCAAAATCATAGCCACCATGAATGCTTTTAAAATCATCTACCTTTCTACCAATATGTCCATTTAAATCTACTTCAATAAAAACTCTTTCTTCTAGAGGTATCTTTTGTAATAATTCTTCTAAGTCATTCCAAAAATTTAATTTTGAACTCATATCCAAACTTACTTGAGGAGCATAAACACTTATAATATTAACAATCTTATCATCAACAATAATCTTTAAAACTATAATTTTATCTCCAATCCTATTCATTTTTATAACATTATTCTTCATCAAACTCTTATCTATAATAACACCTACACCATTTCTAGTACGACTCCTACCCGAATACCACAGTTTAAATTCTAAACTATCAATTTCTTTAGCCTTCTCTCCAACCCACTTAGTTTCCTGAATGCATAAAATATTTATCTTCCTATGAATCATAATATCTATTAATTCTATTAATTTTTCTGTAAGAGAACATATATTCCAAGTTCCTATCCTAATTTTAGTTTCAAATATGTTAAAAACTTAAAATTAGTCCCTAGATTTCAAATATGTTAAAAAATAATCCAACAAAGATTATTTTGGATCATATTTCAGACTTAGATATTGGATGGCTAGGACTAAAATGACTCTAAATAGTTTATGAATCATTTGAACTTTTTCTCAATATTATTTTGTAGGCTTATCAAGCTGCCATTCAAATGTTTTTCATTAAACATTCATTTAGTTTTGATTAAGGGGTTGTTTGGTTTGAAATAAAAGGGTGTAAAAGATTTCCAAATATAAGGGTTTTGAGAATATTAGTATTTGATTTCAAGTAAAACAAATGCAATGTAACATTTTGATGCATTCAAAATTCACCATCTAGTTCATTTTTGGTGAATTTGAAATTCTTCATATTTCAGCATTTTTCAAATGCACTGTAAATTCATTGCCATTGCATGCCACCAAGCCCCACCGCCATCGGCCACGCTCGCCTCCACCAATTGTCGTCGAAACCACCAACCACCCACCTCCGCCAGCCACCATCGTCGCCAAGGCTGGCCACCCCTGCCAGGCACCTATCACCAGCCACCACATTGACCACTAACCACCACCTTCTTTAGACTTTACACTGCATTCATTTTACTTCAAGCTAATAAAAAAAAAAAAGAATCCCTTGCATTATTTTTACATTCATCCAAACAACTTCAAAATATTTTTTTTACACTATTATTTTTATATTGTGTTTCTTTTTCAGCCAACCAAACAACCCTTAAACCATATTTGAGTTTTGATTATTTAAGGCTTAATCACATCTTTGCCATGTTTGTAATACAAAACATTGAAAAATTGGTGTCTTGCTTCTTCCTGATTACCTGAACAAACCCATTGGACCTACGTCCTGGACCACACAGAGACGACGAGAGAAATAAGAAAACGTTATCATTATTATAAAAGCATCAAGAAGTCTCATCCGCAAACACATAGAACAATGTAGGTGTGGGCATCAGAGAAATAATTCTACAATTTGTGCCCTATAATAATTTTTTTTTTCAATAAGCTCAATAGTTAATCTAATAAAAATTATGCCCATGCATAAATTTCACATCCACTCTAGGCTAGATATTTTTTGTGTGTGCGCCAAAGAGACTGAGAGAAAGAGTGGGAGAGATGAAAATACCTAGCCTAGTGTGGATGTGAAATTTATGCATATGCGTAATATTAGATTGTCAATTGTGCTTATTAATAAAAATTATTATAGGGTGTTAATTATAGAATTATTTCTCTGATACTCACGCCTGTATATGTGGATGAGATTTCTTGATGTTTTTTATAATAGTGATAATGTTTTCTTATTTACTATGATCATGCATTTAAATATTTTAGTTTATCAGAAAGATATGAGTACTCTATGTTGTCTGATATTCTCATTACTATGCTTTCAATGTTTACCAAGGTATACCTGATTTTGGATGAGTTCATTCTTGCTGGGGAGCTACAAGAAACAAGCAAGAAGGTTAGCTTTCTTTTGGTTGCCCCTTTTCTATCTTTTTTTATGCATAAATGCATGTCACACATTCATTCAGCTATTTGTTTCATTCAAACTGTATTTGCGTAAAGGCTTCTTTTCAAGGTTGATAAGTTATTCTTCAGCACATTTGAAGTACTGCAGGCATATCTGTGCTAAATATATCCGTGAATGGCTTTAGTTCATGGAAATAAATTGACACTAACTTATACACATGTATCTCTAAGCTGTTTACTAAACAGACATGTTTTGTTTTCTTAATCTGTGAAATCTGCAATGCCAAGGTGTTATCAACGTATAGTGAAATGAAATTGTCAAAGATTATCATCCTAGATACAGCTAGGATAGAATGTTTTTTTTTTTTTTTTTTTTCAAATTTGCTGTTGC
>NW_021349170.1:175716-221475 GCF_001605985.2 Dendrobium catenatum | reverse complement strand
GGTCCATAAACGAATGATCAAATTATCTTTTCTTGACCAATAGGATTTAAACATAAATAATTAAATTGTAATAATTCAAATATATGGGCCACATAATGGTTTATATAATTAAATATATATTCTTAAATAATTATTGCGACGTCTCGCATAATTAATATATTTAATTATTCTAACAAGAAGTTCATGAAAAAAACGTGGCAATTTAAGAAAGCATTTAAATCGCATAATTCCAAAAAATACTCTAGATTTCACAAAACCAGCATAGGATTTACTTGCTGACCTAGTAGAATATATTTGTCTAATAGGTCAAGATAACATCACAAGCTGTCAGCTGTAATGTCTTGCTTATAACATTGTGAATATTGTGGAATGAAGGTATACTTTTTTGTTATTTCTACACCTCTTGGAAAAGAGGATATGGAACCTGCTACTGACATTGGTTTTAATAGAAGATAAACTAACGCATAACTTAGAAAGCTGTTTAGAATTAGTAACATCGGCATCCTTATTTATAAGAGTGGGATAGGACTAGCTATAACTAGGTCTTTTAATCCACCTCTACCTAAAATCATTAGCATTATAAAAAATAATCAAAATTATGTTTTGGCTACTTTAAATCTCTTTGGTTCAAATATTTGTACGACAGATGAAGATGTGAGGTTAAAATTGCTAGTATCACTTTTAGAATAGATAGTTGTGTATAAGAGTAGGAGCTCTTATGTAGTTGTGTATAAGAGTAGGAGCTCTTATCCCCACATCGTATACCATTCATTCACATGTTAAGAGCAGTTCATCTTTTTTACTTACATTGGCCTATTTAATACCTGAAATCTATCTTAAACTCAAAAAATAAAAAACTTTGTGAAATGCATTAGAATTATATATATCTATATATATAATTGCATGGCTGTGATTAGAATCCTTAATTGCTTTGCTTATATGATTACTATAGGCTATGTTTCCTTCTTTCATCCTTTCCAGCTTTGCAGCCTTTCTATTCGGTTAATCGATAAAAGCATGGAATAATTCTGAAACGAGTATTTGCTAATGATAATAGTGATGATAAAATAACATTTCGCTTTTTTTTTTTATTTGCTTTTTATCCAGTTACAAAGATTACTGTTCTAAGTTTGTTCGATTTTTGCAGGCTATTATCGAGAGAATGGGTGAACTAGAAAAGCAAGAGTAGTAATGTTTGGGATCAATAGCTGCTTGTCTAAATTCTTTCTGTTAAGTTTGTCAAGTTTGATATCATAAGACAGCAATAGTAAATCATTTGCTCGACTATGAGATTGTTAAAATTAAACTTTTGTGCTTATATAAATATTCTGTTTTTTATAATGTAAAAGAACTTGAAACAATTAGGATTTGATCGATTCGCTCCTGCAAACCCAGTTTAGAAGTATTCTGTATTTGTCTGAAATAGGGCTCAATATATATGAATCACATTGTTCTCTCTTGCATTTATCTTTGTTAAGGATGCTTATTTATCTTGCCTTGATGTTGCTCCTTACAAGAACTTGGACTTTGCTATTGCATGTAGGGTTTCGGTTCACAATGGATTCATTTGACACAACCCATTGAGTCTCACTATTGAACATAATGACTTTATGTTTGATTGTCCTTTCTAGTGATGTTATTACTACTAATACTTTTATAAGAGGTTTTTTTTCTTTATTTCTATGGATGCTTCATAGGGTGATGGTCTAGCATGCTTATGAAGCTAATTTTAAGATTTCATCACTTTGTTTGAAAATATTTTTTTGCTGCTTTTTAAAGCAATTTTTTAATATAAAAATTATAATTTTTTATAAAAAAAGGCTTCATTTGAGTCAACTTTTTAACTGTTTCTTAAAGCAATTTTTAGCACAAAAAGCTTAATTTTTGTATTAAAAAGATGCTCTAAGAAGCAATAAAAAAAATCATTTCAAATAAAACTTAAAAAACAGAAAAAATAGTCTCAAACAAAATCTTAATTCTAAAAGTTTTCATTCCCATGCCTCACAAATTTTTCAAAAGAAAATCTTTGAAAATAATTATCTTCTAAATGTTGCCTTCACATCTTTACATTGATTAATTCATGCTTAAAAGAAGCACAAGCCAAAGAAACAATATATGAATAACTATAAGAACAAAATAACTTTAACAGCCTCAACTGCTTCACAGTCAAATAACTAGAAGAACAAATTTCCAAAAAAGAAAAAACTAGAAAAACAATCATTAAAGCTGCCATAACAACAAGCATATAATGAGCCAATATCTGTGGTGAAATAACTTAACTAAATCCTATTGATATGAACAGCCATTAAAATGTCTTTCTGAGTCTCCAACAGCTCGAAAAGGCAGATGTCCCCTATCTTCAAATGGTTTCCACGAACAAAATTCTTCCAGCCTGAAGTAAACCCTACTGAACGAGCCTGAACAAGGCAATGCACTTGCCAAAGCCTCTGCTCGTCAGGAACTCGAAGAAAAACTCTATTGCTAGTTCGAGGAAGATGCTTCATTGCAAAGGCAATGGGAATGGTCTACAGAGAGAATGAGAAGAACAATTATTTATCAAATTGATAGAATGTTTATAAGAATCTTACCATGGTTCATGGATAATAACCTCCAAGAACATAATTTTAAGGCTTATTTAACAGCAATTTCCTATTAAATTAGTTGTAGAATTATTGATGAAAAAATTGAATTTTTCAAAAAAAATGTAGGTAATATAGTTTTTTTTTTCTTAAAAGAAAAGAAGGATAATAACTTTCTTATATCTATTGCACCCTAACAAATCTAGTTATGAAAAGCTATTCACCACAAAAAAATTTTGAAAAATATGGAAAAATCAGCAAAATAGAATTGTGACAGCAACCTGTAAAGCTGTAAAAAAAGCTGTTATTTTAAGACATCTAAAGTACATCAATATATTTGAAGGCACATAATTCATTAACCTTGTCATGTATTGGCATATCAACAATAACTATTGGCAGGATATCCACAATATCGTGTGATGATAGAAGGAGAATCTATGTATTTGATAGCAAACACTTGATGATCTCAAGTGAAAACCTATCAATTTTGGAAAAACAACGAGAAATATCTACAAAACTCCGAGGAAAAATTTAAAAAACAACAATTTTTTGTAATAATCAGAAATAACGGAAGGAAAATACCAAGATACAGTTGATCCTCAATTCAAGAGGAGGATCTATCTATCCCAATCCTTAGACACTACTAGAGCCCAAGAACGCCAAGCATCAAGATAAAATCAGCCACAAACATCAAAATCCCCTAACCCTAATTTTCTCATCCTACTTAAAGCATACAATTACAGCCCTAGCCACCCCTCTCCTTCCTAATGGGATTCCCTAGTGGGCCCCACAATTCCTAGGGTGCAAAGACCTGCTTGGTCTGCCTCATGTAAACCTGAGCAAGCCCTTTGCCTAAGGCCGACTGGATCGGTCCAGCATGGACCGGTCTAACAATACCCTCATTCCAAAGAATCACATTGTCCTCAATATGAAAGAAGGGGAATTGATGCTTACCCTCTCATAGAGCTCCCATGTGGCATCATCGTCCGGCAGGCTATTCCATTTGATCAGAACTTCCTTAGTTCTCTCGTCTCCCCGACGCACCACCATCAACTCTAATGATTCTAATACCACCTCCAAGTCCTCTATCAATGTCACTAGTAATTCAGAACTCACTGCATGATCCCTAATTGCCCTCCTCAGTTGAGATACATGGAACAAATGATATATAGTCGATGTCGATGGTAATTTCAATTGATATGCCACCGCTCCAATCCTCTCTAATACCTCATATGGCCCAAAGTACATTGGGGCAAGCTTTTCATTCCTCATGTTGGCGACTATCTTCTGCTTGTAAGGCCCAACTTTAAGAACACCCTCTCCCCTACCTCAAATTGGATGTCTTTTCTATGTCCATCTACATGTTTCTTCATAATCCACTGAGCCCTCAACAGATGCCTCTTCACTTCTTCCAATACCCTGAAATAAGCATACTTGCTCAGTCTATCTACTACCACTAAAATCACTGTGAACCCCTCTAATCAAAGTAATACATCTACAAAATTCATGAATACCTCCTCCCACACCCGACCTAGTAGAGATAAGGGCTGCGGAAATTCTCCTAGAGATATGGCCATGTACATGTTTCTCTGATAGATCTCACATCTGGCTACCAACTCCTCCACATCCTTGTACATCCACTTCCAATATAACTCTGAGGTGAGTCTCCTGTATGTCTTTTGCACCCCTGAATGACCCCCCCATGGAACTCCTGGAGTAGGTGTGGAATATAGACTAATGCCGTAGGCATCAGAAATCTCCCCTGATATATAAGCCTCTCCCCTTCTAAAGAATAGCCCTGATGGCTACTCACATCCTTCAATAAATTTGCCCTAATCCTCCCTAACTCCTCATCCCGTGCACTCTCCTCCTTAGGGGTCCCCCAATCCAGCATCAGTGGTATAGACACTACTATCGTTTGTAACTCCTCCATACATCTGGACAAGGTATCCGCTGCCTTGTTCTCTATCCTCAGTCTATAATGAATTTCAAAGTCATATCCCAATAACTTTGACAGACATCTTTGGTGCTGCTCTGTCACCATCCTCTGCTCCAACAAATACTTCTAGCTCCAATAATCTGTCATAACAATGAAATGCCAACCCAACAAGTAGGGGTCGCCAATTTCGGATGGCCAACACAATGGCCATCAATTCCCTCTTATAGACTGACTTCAGCCTGGCTCTAGCTGTCAACATTTAGCTGAAGTAGGCGATGGCTCTGCATGAGTGTTGCTCCCAATTCATACCCGGAGGCATCTGTCTCCATTATGAAGACCCGAGTGAAATCTAGTATGGCCAAGATTGTCACAGTGGTCATGGCCTTCAATCTCTCAAAAGCTGTCGTGGCCACCTCCCCCCACAAGAAACCATCCTTCTTCAACTATTTTGTCAATGGCCATGCGATGGTGTTATAGCCCTTCACGAACCTTTTATAGTAACCAGTCAACCCTTGAAATCCCCTCAGCTCCTCAAGATTCTTGGGCAGTGGTCATCTCAACATAGCCTCAATTTTGGCCTGATCCGTGGCTACACCCTCTTGAGAGACTAAATGTCGCAAGTACTTCATATTGGCCTAGGAAAAATAATGTTTCTTCAGATTGGCCCCAATTGATGCTCTTGTAATACCTCTAAAACATTCCTCAAGTGCTCCCAATGGTCCCCATCTGACCTGCTATAAATCAGAATATTATCAAAAAATACCAACACAAATCGCTTGAGATAGGGTCAGAAAACCTTGTTCATAAGGGATTGGAAAATGGATGGGGCATTAGTGAGGCCAAAAGGCATCAAAAAGAACTCATAATGCCCCTTATGAGTTTTGAAAGCAGTCTTCGGCACATCCTCCCTTTTCATTCTAATTTGATGGTACCCTGACTTTAGATCTATCTTGGTAAAGATAACTGCCCCAGTTAGCTCATCCAATAACTCATCTATCACTGGGATAGGAAACTTGTCTGGCACAATTTCTTTATTCACAGTCCTGTAGTCCATGCAGAAACTCCAACTTTCATTCTTTTTCTTAACTAGTAACACGGTTAGAAACACACTGGGCCTGATAATTTATGCTTCTCTCTCTGATCAACTTATTAATTTCATCCTTCTAAAATTGAGGTTAGCGGTAGATCTTGACACCGCTCAAGGTGATAGCGTGCTCCTGCTCCCTTGGATGTGGCTGAAAAACCTCACTGAACTGTTGAATCAATTGTTGTACTTAAAGAGAGATGTCCTCACCCTCCTCCAATATGATCATGTACAACCTCTATAGCTCCACCAGATAATCTTCCCCCACCTTCTGTATGCTCCTTACCATGATTTTAAGTGATATAATGGATTTGGAGAGCCCTGCATCTCCCCTGATCACTACCCTTCTCCCTTCCACCACTAGCTCCATAGTCAATGCTCTCCAATTGACCTTGGTGTTCCCCAAGGTCTGCACCCACTTCATCCCCAGGATGACATCAATACTCCTTAACTCAAATGGGAGAAAATCCTCCCTCACTTGGACCTCCTGTATGATCAACACTACTCCCCGATAAATCCCCTGGCCCGTCTCCACCTTCCATGTACCCATCATCACTTCATAACACCATGTATCCACCAATGTCACCCCCAATTGGTCCACGACCTGATTGGAGATGAAATTGTGGGTAGCCCTATTGTCAATCAACATCACCACCTCCTTGTCTGCTATTTCCCCCTTCACCTTCATGGAGACCTCTGTCACGTCAAGATGCATCTTCTCCTCCTCTCCCCTTGTCTCACTCTCACTTCCAATCTCAGTTTCCTCATCATCACAAACAGTAAAAGCCTGAAGAGTTTGGTCCTGGCACCTGTGCTTTGGAGTATACTTCTCATCACATCTGAAGCATAATCCCTTCGCCCTCTTCTCCTATGTCTCCCTCTCAGTCAGTCTTTTAAAGTCTCACGAATGCTGTCTGATGCAGGCCCCTTGGGTGCTAAAAGAGTGGTAGTCTTCTTGTAAAAGCCACTTGAACTACTACCTCTAGCTCCCCTCTCCTGGTACTACTGATCCTCCACCAGTTGTGCCAACCTTATAGCCTCTCCCAAGTCACGGGGCCTTATGGCCCTCAGTATTACCAGGATATCTGATTTGAGTCCCTTCATGAAATTTTCCTCCATAATAGTCTCCGTAAGTCGACCCAATCAACTCGTCATGTACTCAAATCTCTCACGGTAATCTGTCACTAAGCCTTCCTGCACAAGTATAAAGAACCGCTCATAGAATTCTCTTCCCCTGTCAATTCGAAAACATTCCAATAAGCATTCCTCGAACTCCATCGAACTCCGTATGGGCCTCCTCATGTCTCTCCACTTGTATCAAGCAAACGCCTTTCCTTCCAAACATAAGTCAGCTGTTGTTAATTTCTCTTTCTTCATCAACCCATTCATGGAGAAATATCTCTCTACCTTGTAAATCCACCCATATGCATACTCCTCTTCAAAAATCGACATCTTCAGCTTTCGGACATTTGGATCTCCAACATTTCCCCTAATTCCTCCATAATTTCCCCTTCCCCAAGTGTTTGGTCCTCACCAAGTGTTCCAATCCTCCCTTTCACGCTCATACCCATGCCCATCTTCACTTTCTTCCCTCCCTTCAAAATCAGCACCCCTCCTACCATAATCCCCCTCTTTTCTTTCTCAATCAGCACCCCTTGGTTCATGCCCCCAATAACCACGCCTCTCTCCATACATTCCACCTCTTTCCTCTATGATTTTCACCTCGTTTTCACTCCTACAAATTTCAGAATTCGTATTTCTCCCTGCTGGACCTCTTGCCTCTAATGTCGCTGTTTGATTTTGAATGTCCAGTATCTTCTTCACCATCTCATGAAGATCTAAAACTTTACCTTCCATGAAGGATGTTCTATCCTTCACCGTTGCTTTCATTTGGATCATCTTCCTATTAAGGCGTTCTTCCAACGCATCCATTTTTTTGGCTGCCATTGATACCCAGATTTTTGTTGGACTCAAAAATCTGGATCTCGACCCCAAAAGTAGCAAAACCGCCCCTCGGACAAAATTCAACTGTCGGAATTCACACAAACAGCCCAAAAATAGTTTTAAAAACTGCTCTGATACCAATTTGATAGAAAAACACTTGAGGATCTCTACTGCAAAACCTATCAATCTTGGAAGAACAACAGGAAATATACACAAAAATCTGAGGAAAAACTAGAAAAAACAATAATTTATTGCAATAATCAGAGATAACGGAATGAAAATACCAAGATACAATTGATTCTCAATTCGAGAGGAGGATCTATCTTTCCCAATCCCTAGACGCCACTAGAGCCCAAGAACGTCGAGCACCAAGACACAAAATCAGCCACAAACATCAAGATCCCCTAACCCTAATTTTCCCTTCCTACTCAAAACATACAATTAAACAACACAAGCCAAATCCCTCTACAAGCTTAGCCGCCCCCCCTCCTTCCTAATGGGATTCCCTAGTGGGCCTTACAATTGCCTTGGGTGGCAATTCCTAGGGTGCAGACCTACTTGGTCCGCCTCAAAGGGCCAGCTGGCCAGTCCAACATGGACCGGTCTAACAATATTCTTTGCCATTCTTCAGCGTATTTGACATTTAACCATAACATAGTACAAAATTAATCTCACATTGCACAACATGGACTAGTCTATGGTCAGTATTGGCAGTAGAAAAACAATAGTTCTTTCATGTAAATATCGTTCAGAACTTCAGAGTCATAAAGAAATATTTATTGATGACAAATGTTCTTAAGAAATTTGAAAAGAATCAGTTTTTGAACTTACCATATAAAATCTTTTGACAATGCTGCAAGGCACCATGATTGATACAAACGAAGGCTTGTCTGTTTGAATTGATTTAGCAAAGCTAAGCAATTTTTTCTTTTCTGCGTCACTAACTCTTGCCTTTCTTGAAACGAAGTACATGTTTGCACTACAAAGCTCATCCAAAGAGACTTCATTGGCGGGGTTTTCTATGGCTTTTATGATACATCTTTCATCTTCTGAATAATCAAAACATGAAGTTAATAAAGTAAATTCAAAAGTTTATTTTAATTTCAAATTGGTTGGAAAAATAGAAAAGTGAATAACTAAAAGGCTGTTAGATTTGCTACATTATTTGTGTAAAGTAAACTAGAAGCATATATTTTGAAGATTATGCTATTTGGTAGGCGGCATTTTGAATGCAATGAAATTTATTGATGAATTTAACATTCACCATCTAGCTAATTTTTTTGTTGTATTCCAAAATCAACTGATTTGACTTATTTTCAAATACATTATAAATACTCTGTAACTCACTACCATAAGTCATCACCGTCGTAACAACTAGTTACTGCCATCAAACACTGTCCACCACCACTGTTAGTCACTCCGCTTCAACCTCCATTGTCGGCCGCAATCCACCAGTTCAAACCGCCATAGCCAGCCACCATCACCAATCTTTGCACTTAATTCATTTTACATCAAATCAAACATAAAAAAATAATCTCTTGTACTTATTCTGCACACAAACAAAGTATAAAACATTTTAAATACACTACATTTCTTTTACTTTACATTCTTTTTTCACAGCAAATCAAATAACCCCAATAATATGATGGTACATACTAAAATACTAGGCTCAATCTAGATGCTGAAAAGAGGGAAAAATAAAAAAAAACACAAAAAAAATTATGGTAATTAATTATTCTCACATTCCCATTAATTTCATTTGTTAAACTTTCATAGAAAAATGCAATAAGTTTGCTAAGAATCAAAGCATGAGAGGGAAAGACAGTACTAAAGAATCCAAATATCAAAGGAAGCAAACATTAGAAGCAATTAGCTGATGAGCACTCAAATGTAAAAGCAGCAAAAATCCTGCAGAATGCGAACTATGACAATCATTGATATAAAGTATTAGAAAGTGAAAAGATGCATATTTGTTGGAAAATAATGCCATTTCTATGTTATATCCTATGCCATATTTTTAAAGGAAAGCTACCTCTTGCAGCTTTCTTTTTTCTGGAAGCAATTAAGGGGTTCTTAGGCCTATAAATTCTTCTGGAATTCTTCCTCACCCTGACTTGATTCTTCTCCGCACTTCTATTTGCTCTCGAGTTCCTGTGTTGTGAAGTTATAGGCTGTTCTTGCTCGGTATGTCCATAAGAACTTACACTGGAATCATTTCTGGCCCTTTTGACAGAAGGTATTGCACATAAATTATCCATAGGATCCCCTTTCTTTAGACGATGAGAAGCAGGTTTCTCACAACCACTTTGTTCAAACATCAAGACAAGAAAGGAAGAGCAGCCATCATATTTGAACACCAATGTGTCGTTTTCTTGAATACCATAAGCTTCAACAAAATACTTCCAACCGCAATCAAGAACAACTCCGTCATTCGTCTTCTTTAATTCAACATGCCATATATCACCACTTGGGGCCTTCAGCTCAACAGTTTCAAGTAGCTCACCATTAAAGTTCTCAATAAACTTCTTTGGTATGACCTGTAAAAACGTAAGAGCATGATAAAGCACAAAGAAAATGTGGACACATCATCTATCTAATAATCAGTTCATATATTACTTTTTAAGTTTCTACAACACATCCATTTAACATTCTCATTTATTGCTCACTAACTGAATTGTAAATAAATTGAGAAAAGGACAAAAATAATCTCTTGACTCTTTCTAAAAAATTAAAATGATCCACAACTATATTAAAGGATCATTTTGATCTCTCCATTCCCTTGACTTTTTAAAAGACTATTTTGATTCTTTTTTAAGGAATTGAGAGACTAAAATAATCCTTTAATCTAATTGGAGATTATTTTAATCATTCATAAAGAGTTAATGAATCATTTTGATTCTTTTACCTAAATAAATTTATTGTAGCCTAACAATTAAATCCCTATATCATACAAATCTAACAACAATTTAAGAAAACCCACTTGTAAGTGCTTGAGATATACCTTTTTGAAGCATAATTTCTAAGTAACTTTTTTTATTTTAACAACCTTGCCAATCATTTCTTCTGTTGTTCTAAATTTTAATTGCTTTAAAAGCTGTCACATTTAAAAGAATTATGTTATTTGCAAATAGCATACATGAATGTGACTCACTTTGAATATGTTTCATAAAAATCTCCATAGCTTTTAAGCTAAAAATAAATATGATGTTGATCCATTATGTTTCCTAATACATTTTTTTAATCACTACATAACTACATCAAAGTGACTTTAGTGACCTTAACATCCTAAATGAAAATAAAAATTTTTGTTTTTATCGGCATATTAGTAAAACCAAAGCTAAAGAAACTTTAAAGAAAATGAAGTGTGAAGAAGCTGTTGGACCTGATGATATTCCAATAGAGGTGTCAAAATGCTTAGGAGATGAAGGAATTTCTAGGCTTACTAACTTTTTAATATTATTTTGAAGACTAAAAAGATGCCAAATGAGTAGAGAATAAGTGTGTTGATTCTTATTTTTAAAAATAAAAGTGATACAGAAGATTGTGCGAATTATAGAGGAATTATGGAGCATAGATTACGGTGTGATACTAATGTTTCTCAAAATCAAATTGGATTCATGCCGGGTAAGTCTACTATGGAAGCTATACATTTATTGAGGTTTAATGGAGAAGTATAGAGAAAATAAAGAGGATCTACATATGATATTCATTGATTTAGAGAAAACATATGATAAAGTTCAAAAGAGAAGTGCTATGGAGAGTTCTAGAAAAGAAAGGGGTTAATAATGCTTATATTTAAGTCATTAAGGATATTTATGCAAGAGTTGTTACTTGTGTTCAGACACAAGATGGTTTGATCAAATATTTTCCTATTTCAGTTGGATTACATCAAGGAACAACCTTAAGCCCACAAGAAATTTGCAAGAGGTTGTACCTTGCTGTATGCTTTTTGTTGATGATATTCTTCTTGTTGATAAGACAAGAGAGGGAGTTGAAGGTAAACTTGAATTATGGAGGTCAATCTTAGAGTGTAAAGGCTTTCATTTGAGTAGATCTAAAACTGAATATATAGAGTATAATTTTAGTAATAACAGTTCTTTAGCGCGAGGGGAAGGGGGGGGGGGGGGATGGATTATGACTCGAATGATCAAGTCATTAATAAGAGTACACGTTTTAGATGTCTAGGGTCTATTATCAGAGTGATGGTGAAATAGATGGGGATATTATTAGTAGAATTCAAATTAGATTATTGAAATAGAGGAATGCATCGGGCTTGTTGTGTGAAAAGTTCCCCTCAAACTTAAGGGAAAATTCTATAAGATGGTGGTAAGACTTGCAATGCTTTATGATCCATAATGTTGGCCATTAAAAGAGAAGCATAATAATAAGTTAAGTGTTGCAGAGATGAGAATGCTCAGGTGGATAAGTGGCTTTACTCTTAGAGATATGATACGAAATGAGCATATACATGAAGAAGTGGGAGTAGCTCCATTAGAGGATAAGATTAGAGAGAGTCGCCTTAGATGATTTTGTCACATAAAATGGCAGCCTCCCG
The DNA here is from genome assembly GCF_001605985.2 of Dendrobium catenatum. NCBI lineage: Eukaryota > Viridiplantae > Streptophyta > Magnoliopsida > Asparagales > Orchidaceae > Dendrobium > Dendrobium catenatum. The sequence goes on along the minus strand of NW_021349170.1, from coordinate 209,374 downwards.
ATGACCTGGTTAGGAATGTAGATGTATTTATGTTAAGGCATATGTAGACCTAAAAAGACTTGGTTAGAAAATATTAGAAATAACCTTTTTTTATTAGATTTAAATGAGAATTTAACTTTTAACAAGGCACAATGGAGAAAAAGGATTCATGTAGCTGACCCTACATAGTGGGATAAAGACTTGATGTTGTTGTTGTACTACATAACTATGCCAAATATTTTTCATTATTGAAGCATACATTTCTTTAATTGCTTCTTTTGGCACATGTTTTTCTTCTTAATTAAAACTAAATCAATTCTCATAATACACAAAAATATTCCTTTCAAATCAATGGATGGAATTACATATCCATATGTTTATATTTAGAAATTCAATTAATTTCTATAGCATAAAATTAGGAAGCACCGACACTTCAAAACACATCTTGTGTTGTGCTCATGTCGGACACATGTCGAATACAGACATGGCTCAGACACACCCTAACACCTATCCGATACTTCAAAATTTATGTCCCGAGAATTGGTCTACGACATAAGCTAGACATGTTCTGGACATGACTAGGACATGCGGGATACAAGAGTTAATATGCAGAAGGAGAATTGTTGAGCTCAAAATAAAATCTAATTTGCGTATACATATATTAGCTTGTTTGTATATACGTAGCCCTAGCTTTATGGGTCTTCCATTATCTCCTCTTCATCAAAGCCACTTGCCATCTTCGTCTCCACTCTTCATCAAAGCTGCTCGCCATCTCGCCTCTCATCTTCATCGAAGCCGCCTCATGTCATCTTGGTCTCATTATCTTGCCTTACATCACCTCACTACAAGAAAGCGAGCTTTTTGCGGCGGATTTGCGAAGGACTTTGCAGCAGATTTTTTTTCTTCCAAAAATGGTGTCAGATTTGTGACAAAAAATTTTGATGATTTTTTTTACGGTAGAATATCATCCGCATATTTGCGACAGCAAATCTGACGCAATTGCCCTATCTAACTGGCTGAGTAAGCATCAGTTTCATTTGTTATGATTCTCAGCCTCGTTCGATTTTGACTCTCACCATTCTTCTCTTGCATCTGAATTCACACCTCCTTCGCGCTCACAGGAGCTTGGTCGTTGCGAAGGTATCCATCTATCTTCCTTATCGTGCTTCTTTGTCCAAATCAGTGAACCGACCGAACTCTCTCCCTGCAAATCCGTGAGTAGAACGAACTCCCTCCTTGCCACCCAACCCATATTGCCAAGGTATGCTTTTTGTTGATGATATTCTTCTTGTTGACAAGATTAGAAAGGGAGTTGAAGATAAATTTGAATTATAGATGTCAACCTTAGAGTCTAAAGGTTAGTATTGTAAGTTTGGGCAATCAAGTCATTAATAAGAGTACACATTTTACATATCTTGGGTCTATTGTTCATATTGATGGTGAAATAGATGTAGATACTATTAGCAGAATTCAAGTTGCATAATTAAAGTGGAGGAATGCATTGGGCTTGATGTATGATAGAAAAGTCCCCCTCAAACTTTTAGGGAAAATTCTATAAGACATGGTGAGACCTGCAATGCTTTTATGGTGCATAATGTTGGCCATTAAAAGAGAAGCATAATATTAAGTAGCTTTACTCTTAGAGACTGCAGCTGGACCTTCCACGCAGACTGCCGCAGCACCTCAGCCCAAGGGTGATACATATGTAATGATGTATGTTTTATATTACGTATATATTTGAGAAATAATATTTTCAAACTAAATATTTTATGTATGTTTTACCCGTCAAAGCAGCCCACGCATAAGATACGGGATATCATACAGAGCAGGTTTGATGCTCCATATGTTTCTTGAAAGAAAATCCCAAAGAAAATGCACGACATGTAGTTTAGGGAGTTTGAGGTTAGTATGTTGCAATATTGTTAACATTTGTCCATATTTTATTAAGTTAATAAATAATATTTTTTGTTCCAATTTATTATATACAGTGAGATTTCTATTGATTGCCTGAACATTGTACTCGTATCAAAATAAATTTTGAAAAACACGGACCAACTCGCCTACGAGACATGTTCACACGCATTAGAAGGACAGACAAGCGACCGCTTTGAATTGGAGAGGGTGTATGGACCGAGCTCAATAGTGCTTAAGGCCACCCAAATCATACAACGAAGAGGGAGCATAGCAGAAAAAATCAAGCTTCTGACATCGGGGCCCTGAGTAGCTCCCTTCATACTAAGGGCTCAATTCCACATACTGAGCACAGACGACGATTGATAAGAATTTTAACATATTTTAATAATTTCTTTGGCTATGCATGCTAATATAAGTATATTAAAGAAGGGGATGGTTAGTAGAGAACCAACTGCAATTGAGTTGCACAGTCACGCTTACAAGCGCTAGGAGGACCATCAATAGGTGGATGAGCGAGTGAGGAGAGCATATGTAGGTATATAAGGTTACAATACTTTGAGAAATATTGTAAGTGACGATTATACGATGATTAATCTTATGTTGTGTTTTGTAAGATAAGTATACACGGCTTCGAGAGAGCTAGACTGTAGCTGGAGAGGGATCCTCTAGGGGTTCCGCAGATATTTCTAACTACCACACTTGGTCGCAGACGATAGATGGAATGCAGAAGGGATGAGTTTATGGATTAGGCTCGCAGACCTATGCGTATGAGGGACAATCCTCTTCTGCCTCCAGCTACTCTACAAACAATCAGGAGAGTTTGTATAGCCAACATGTGACTAACTTGACGGCAAAGCTAGAAAATGTCTGAAAATCACAAGCGGGCATCAACATTCAGATATTAGATGAGATTTAGAGTTTGAGAGAACAGATTGGTGGAAATCACCCTGCTCCTGCATCGACCGAGCAGGAGAGTGAGGATACAAATTCCATTTAGATTGTCTGAGTAGGGCTTCATGATGCATTTTACTTTTTTTTATGTATAAGAACTATGTTTACGTTAACAGCATTGTAATAATTATAGAACTGTTGGAATGTAATTGTTTATTTGAGCAGATGGTTTGTGAGTGTACAAAAGTGTGTTTCTTATGCTTATTTTAATATTATTTGTTGAAATATTAGCATTATTAATTATCGCTTTTAAACAGCTTGGATTAATTGTTTATTTTTTTATTAATGTGATAGGTCTCCGGCGGATTTGCGGCGGAATTTTTTCCGCAAAACACAGAAATGATGACCATGTATCATATTTTGTGACGGAACAATCCATTGCAAATTATGGCGGATTTGTGGCAGAATTTCCAGCACAGTTTACAACGGCATTTCCGCCCAAATTGCGGCGGACTTTCTCAATTCCGTCATAAATCTACCGCAAAATATTCGCGACAAATTCGTTTCGTCACAAATACTTTTGCGGCATGACTTTTACCGTCGAAATTTCTTCCATCGCAAATCCGCCTCAAACCGAAATTTGCGACGGATTTAGCTTTTTTTGGGCGAATTTTTCCACAGCAAAAACATATTTCTTGTAGCGTGGTCTTACACTATCTCATGATCACCTTGCCTTGCTCGTCTTGCCATCTCGCCTGGCATCAGCTTGTTACATAATTAGTGGATGACAAATGCATTGAAACTACTTTTATCACCCATCTTCTAAATTACATTTATTTGTTTTGTTCTTTGTAATTTTAGCCATACGTACGGTATACTTCACTAATGCTAAAACACAAGGACCTAAATACACTTTGCAAAATGGGCTATTCTACACAAACCAGAAAGATCTGTTAAGCAAACCTAGAAAAATCTTTTTGTAGCAAAAAAAAAAGCTAATATGTAGTTATTTCTGATAATAAATCTAAGTCCTCACCATTAGGCTATTTTTTTATGATAGCATTACATATTTTCAAAATTTTAAATAGTTCTGAATTTATAATAGTCTTGAGTATACATAAATTTGCTATAGAGTAAGAAAAAATTATGATTCTTAAACTTGTCGTTTTCATCATGCACATTTGTTATGAACTTTTATTATAACTTTTGACGTGAATCTCACAGGTTTTCAACAATAGTGTTCAAACATCTTTTATTGTAACTTTTTCAGTTTCACTAAAAAATAAAAAAGTTATCTTAAACAAAAAATATCATTGAATTGGATGATTTTTAATCAGTCAATTAAAGTATAGAAATTACAAATTCATTTCTTTTGTTGTTTACTAGGATTATGTCTTTTGAGATGGGCACAAATGTGGTTAGTAATAATGATGTGAAACAAAATGCGATAGACAAGAATTGCTTGTTAGAAATTAATAACTTGTGAACTTGCATTGCTAATTTAAAACAAATGCGTTCCAAGATAGATCTGTTGACTGTGACGACTCCCCCACCGATAAACCCAAACGACACAACCGCTCTATTGCCGACATATACGCCCAAAACCGCCCACAATGGCGTAACTGCTCTCTCACGACATAAATCCCTCTCATTCAAACGGTGATAGAGGCAAAAACAAAAACGAAGGAAAGGGATTTCAAAAACTTACAAACAGAGACAAGAAATCTCCGATCTTGCTCTAGTTCGCCAGAACTCCTGCCGTCGTCGCCTCCACCTCCGAGCACCGGTGACTTCCAGCCTTCTGCACTCGCCGACCGACCCGAACCCAACCGACTCCTCTGCATAGCGAGGTTGACCCGTGCCCTAGCCAGCCTCCAATCTTACCGTCGTCGGCCAGCTCCTACTCCGACGACTCCGATCACACCAACCGACCGCCGTCGTCCCGACGCCGCCGGTTGAACCGAACTCCGACGCCGCTCCCGAGCTCGTCCGTCTCCGCTCCCTGTCTCCGATCAGGCAAAGCCCGTCTTCGCCCTTTCAGATAATTATATATATATATATATATATATATATATATATACTATATCCATATTATTCTTATAGAATATTATTTAATATTTAGATATTAAAATAATATTATTAAAAATAAAAAAATAAAGAGAGAATAGTGGAGAAATCATTTGAAACAGATGTCGAAGACCCGCCGTCGTACCTTAGGTCCGACCGGATTGTTGAAATTTGAAACCTGCCGCCTTGATTTTTTTTAATCCGGCAGATGGTTTTTAAAATTTGAAGACCCCGAGCCGTCGTATCTTAGATCCGGTCGGGATGGTTCCAAATTGAAGACCTCACGCAGTCGATCTTAGATCCTGTGAGATGTTTAAAATCGAAAAACCTAAGCCGTCGACCTTTAGGCCCGGTAGGAAGAAATTTCGGCAAATGCCGTCCCGATTTCTCCCTCGGTGGGGAGGTGACGCCGGGAGGCTGCCGAAATTTTCAATGAACAACAAATGACTTGGACTAAAATCTAAAATTTATTTGAACATAATTCAAATTTAAAAATCAATTTTAATTAAAGTTTGATCAAATATGTTTTACCTACACTCGAAATGAACTCAAATCTAATTTGATTTGAAATTGACTTGATATGTGAGACATTCAAATAGAAATTTTTAATGTTTTTGTACTCAAAGAAATGGTAAGATTATTTGAGTCCTTATTAAATCATAAATGATATTAATTACACAAACAATTCTAGAAAGATTTGAGCATTTTAACTTCATATCGATGATGATAATGGGCATTGACCTTTGTCCCAACTACAACTACATATTGATAAAAAAAAAATGCAGAAAAAACTGTCTTGTTCTACTGACAATTTTGACTTTATAGAAGAATTTTCCTAAAAGATTTGAGAACCTCTTATGCGATCGAGATGAAGAATTGAAGTGATATTTAAATGAAACTTGAAACTATGAGTTAAAGGGTATACTCATATTGCAAAGATAAAATGTAAGAGAAACTTTTTGAGGAAGGTTAAATACTACTGTCATGCCACCTCAATCTTTCTTAATGAAGTTGTGTTCGATTGATAAATTCTAGACTTGAAAATAATTAAGTCAAAGAACTAGTTCTCCAAAACTCACATTCACATCTAACTATATGGCATCTACATATAGAGATGGTCAAAAATATGTGAAATAACATGAGTCATTCTATTGTCCATTAGATCTACATGAAATTCTTCACTCAATTATTTCAGGGAAGTATATTCAAAGTTTATATCCAATGCCTATGAAATTATCTCTTTTAACTCAAATACACTAGACCACTCCTATGTTATTAAGATCTTAATAAATGTCTTTATTAGACTTCTTTTTAAGCACCATTATATGATAACTACCCATCATTTCATCAGAAGCACATAAAAAATGCATAAGAGAAGAAGCAATGAATTATAGTTGCTTATTTGATTTTATATGATAATAGAAGATTCGTAGCAAGCAATGCAGTTGATTTGTAAGCAAGAACACAATCTTCTAAATGTCTATTGCATAAAAAACCCCTTACAAGCTATAGTAGAGAATACGATAAGCTTGAATAAATTGAACAACACATCATTTACATATCACAACTCAAGCCTTAATTTTTAAAACGCCACCGGATCCGCAACATGTTGCAAGCGGACAGAAGGCGTTCGTAGGCCCATTAAGATAAATCTTGACATTCTAAATTAAAAATTACTCTTACTATAATGGATCATATTTAAATATATTAAAATTGCTCCCTTATGTTATAAATATGACCCTGTTAAACTAAATTATCCTCTGCATGTGCTCTAGAACAAATGTACACCTAAATATCGAATTGTGCAGTAAATCGCACAACGCCAATGCTCCGATCGTAACTCAATCGTCCGGATGCCGCGAGGTCGTTAATTAAGTATTCTGAAACAAGTCGCACGCTGAATGTGCAATATCCAATCGCTACAAAATACATGAGTCCCTAAAATCCACCGATATCGATGATGACGAGATCAAGCAGGGTCTCATCTCCAAAGTTCATATCTCCTTCAAAGTTACCGATTCAAAACTTGTTACATCTCCAAATCTCTTACGAAAAATAAAGCATGATTCTAAATGTCACCCGAATGATGGCCGTGTTGGATTTCAGGAGAAATCTTCAACTCGAACAATGAAGGGTTCAAATCTCAATAGTCAAACTTATAAAAGTCAAATTCTTGAAATAGAATCAATCCATCTAAAACAAAACTCAAACTAAAACATCATCCACCTCCCGCAACCGTTTGTCGGGGGATGATAAATTTGAAATTAACCTCACTCACAAAGAGGAATGATGTGGGTGTATTCACCTACGATTTCATCCTTCAAACAGTCTCTTGCCAAACAGGGACGTGGCACGTGCCCTCTGAGCGGGTGTTTCGCCTGCAAAATGGACACCATTTATATTTCACGATCACGCCCCAAAGCCCGTATGTTCCCTAAAGGCGTCAACCTTGAGCGATGAGATCATTAGGTATATTCTAATAGCATAAAGCCCTCTGTCAGCTAAGGTGGATTTCGATATATTCCCCTTAGACAAAATACCAACCCACGGTCTACCAGTATTCATTGACGAAGCACCCACGGCTGCCGACAAAGTGCTTCTTCAGGTTGGGTCGACTACCTCCTCTGACTAAGTAGAATAGGGATCATGACAGCCCGGGACGACGGAACCATGGGATCTTGATCGGGCTCGTCTTCATTCCCCCCACCACCAGTTTTAAGTTTATGGTGATAAGCTTTAAATTCTAAACTTCAGAATTCAAATCATAACATCAAACCCTAAAATTGTTGCTATTATACGATAGGTTTATAACCTATTTGACATCCTTAACGACTAGCCTTAATCGAAAGTTCTCTCTTGTTATCAGGAGGGGTAATTAACTATAGGGGCTTGCGCCTATAGGAAACCAGAACTCAGATCAAAAAGTCCTCACTAAATGAGGGCGAAATCTCTGGGTAGTGTCTTATCTAAAACCCAATCTGCCTTCTGAAAATTCCCCCGGGATCACACATCCCAAAACTGGAATTTTTCGGAGCCCACAAGATCGTAAGAAATTTCCATGGAAGAACTAAGCAACGTCAATCAATTACCTTAGAAGCGACATGAAACCAACAAAATTAATCCAATAGATAAGTAATAAAGCAAATGGCTCTTAACAAAAATCCAAGGCTTAAGATATAAATCCTTCACCTTGAAGTCCCTCACTTCACTCTTGGATTCACTCAGTTAGCGGAAGAGGATGGCGCACAAACTCAACGATGTCACTATCACACAAGTGACGCCGAGAAGACTAGTCGCCGGGGAAGAAGCCGGATTTGGGGAAGATGGTGGACGCCCATTGATGATCCAATCGTCGGCCGGAAGTTGTTCGTCGATGACGTCCACGAGGGTGGGAAGAATATGGTTCAAGTAATCCTCGACGGTGTGGTCGAAGCCCAACCCAACGTCAAAGAATGGCGAACGGACGACGTCGATATCTCCTTGAAAGGCATACACAAATCCGTGATCAAATTCCGGATCCGCCATTCATGTTCGTAATAAATGGAGAAGAGAAGAGGGAGGGGGAGGGGAGGTGGAAGTGGCGGTTTGGGAAGAGCGGGGTTGGCCGTGAGCTAGAGGGAGAGGGAGGGATTTTAGAAAACTGAAAATAATTTCAGCTTCAAGTGGTTTTGGAGGGAGATTAATTTGAAAATTCAAATTAATTCAATAATGGCTAGGGGTGTTGATGGAGGAGATAATTATGGGCTGATTTGGTGGAGCTTTTAATGTAATTTGGGAGAGAGAAGAGAAGAAGAGTGGCCGGCCATATGGGGAGGAGAGAGAGGGGTTTGGAGTTAAGCATGTGGGGACCACAAGGGGTTAATTAATTCTATTCAAATCTGAATTTAAATTTCAGAATTGATTGAATTTAAAATAACTCCCAAATTTGAATTAGAATGAGAGGGGAAATAGTTTGAATTTCAAATAGGTTGTAACTCCTTTAAATGTCTTTCCTAAACAGACAAAGCCTAGTTAGGAAAGCAAATTAAGAAATGAGAGTTTGAAATTTGAAAAGGAAGAGGGCCGGCAAGGAGGGTGGCCACGGGTGGGGCTTGGACCCGGCGACTGGCGGCAGGGAGCTGGGAGGGCTGCCGGTGGCTGAACCAGCCAAGGGAGGCCGGCGGTGGAGTGGGTGGGGTGGGAAATTTTGGGGAGGAGGGGAATTTTCGGCTAAGTAAGGGAAGAAGGGATTGGGTAGGGAAAAGAAAGTTATCAAACTACAAACCTTGAACACCACTTCCACAAGAACTCACAAAGAGATCCACGATACCCTCTCCTCAAGAACTCACAAAGAGATCTAGGAAAATTTTAGAACTCACAAAGAGATCAATAAGAAAAAATTTTCATTCATCAATAATCATTCCCTAATACAATGCATGAGGCCTCTTATAAATAGGCCAAAATGAAACAAAGACTAAAAGACATAAATGCCCTCGGGACTACAATATCAAATGACCATCCACAAGGGTAAAACAGTAAAACTGAAAAATAAAATAAACTACTACATAAAATAACTCAAAATATAAACTCCTGATCGTGGCCGTCGATCTCCGGTGTCTCCGAAGGTACACGTGTCGAAATCACTGATGATGTCCTCATCAAATAATCCCATAGAAGATGAAACAAAACTTTTATGAGTATTTATTACCAAATTAGAGAAAGTTGAATCAATTGGAGTGGAAGGAAATGTAGAATTGTAATGACACTTTTTGTCAAGGAGTAAGAGCTCACTTGCTCAAACAACCTAATGCAGACATTCGATCATGCCTTAAAATAACATCCACACAGATTTAGAAAGTGCAAAAGCTAAATGGTGAAATTGCGCAAAAAAAGAAGAATTCATCCTTTAAGGTCTCCAATTCTTATGAAGAAAGTGGCTTCAATTAATACTGTAACTCATAATCAAATGAACATTTATTTCAGGTTGAGGAAAGCGTCATGCTCTAATGATATTGAAAGAGCTTTTAATTTGCATATTAGAGAACATTTGCATGAGTTATTTAGCAAGAAACCCCTGAAATTTTAGCGCTTTTTATATGCAACTAATACCTTAGCCGTTAGATGAATTCTTTATGATTATAATCTCTTAAGAACAGCATTGCTTCAAAAAGAAAGAATAAATGTTAAAAGAATGTTTAAGCCCATCAATGAGAATTGGAATAAGAAGGGAGTTACTATTGTTTGTGGTGGTTGAGCAGATGCATAAAAAATATCTGATTAATTTTCATAGCAATTATAGAATATGGGCCTATGTTCATAATTGCAAAGGAGTATATAAGATAAGTTTTACATTGCAAATCAAATTAAAGAAGTGATTATGAGTGTGGGTCCAGAGAAAGTGGTCTAATTTATCACTAACAATGTACTAATTTGCAAAGATGCATAAATTTTGATTGAAATTCAATGCCCTATATTTTGGATTAGTTGTGTTGTTCATACTGTAAATCTTGCATTGAACAATACATGTGCTCCAAAGAATGTAGAAGATAATGAAATCAACTATGCAGAAAATACTCAAGGAGAGACCAAACTGTACATTGTGGGGGTACATAAACTATAATAGATGACACAGAAAATGCTTGAAGTTGGTAATCTCTCTCCTGATGAGCCATCTATGAAAACTACATTTTTTGTATTATGAAGGTGGTTTCATTGAATAGGGCATGAGAGCTAAATGACCATAGTAAGGACTGTGTTAACTCCAATTAATTTGAAGAGGGCTGACATTTTAATAAAAAAAACTAGTGACAATTGAAAGTGATTAATGAATATTCATATAATAAAGCATTTCTTTTGTTATTGACAGTTCTTGTCTTTTTTTTAATCATTATAATATTTATTTTCTTGTAGACCTAAAAAGACTTGGTTAAAAATATTATAAATGACCTTTCTTTATTAGATTTTATTGAGAATTTGACTCTTAACAAAACATAAAAGAGAAAAAGGATTCATGTAGCCAACCCCACAAAGTGGGATAAGGTTTGATGTTGTTGTTGTATAAGATTTATTTCCTAAAGTGTATTTAACAATTAAAAAAAATTGATAATACTTCATTTTGTGATTCCTGCAATAAAGAATAGTACAAATTATAGATTGCATACTGTACTATTATAGATTGCATACTAATAATTTATAAAATATAATGTGTTCTAGGCATGTCGTATCCTACTCTTTTTAAGTATGCCATGTTATTGTGTCCATATTTATGCTTCATAGGCATAAAAAATGTCCTGATAATAGAACTCACATAAAACCAAGCCAACCAACCAACAACAACAACAAGCCTCCCACTATGTGGGGTTGACTACATGAATCCTTTTAACATTGCCTCTGCCAGATCTCAAGTCCTAAATAAGAAAAGTAGAGGGTTGTATTAGGCAATTGACAGCTAATGTAAAACTTATCGAACAATCATGACATTAATCCTTTAATACAAGCCAACCAATATCGACAAAATTTGTCAGCTCATGTGTTATTTCCTTCGGACATAATTTTATTGTATAACTCATACTATACATTTTGCATTTGCGACACACCATTTTCTTTAAAACTAAAACCAAGATACAATTGTAACAAGTTGAAGCCTTAGTATTTAAGGTTTCATTTACAATATTTATTAGACAAACAAATCCAATGCTTTTCATAACTTCTCAAATATCAATAGATGTTCCAAAAACCTTAGATTTATATTCCATCTTCTTCTAAGCTAAGCTAACTTCAATCTTTTGACTCAATAGGATATTTCTAGGTTATAGTTATATCGCTTCAAAAAATATTTCTTCCTGAATAATGTCATTTAATAAATTCTCAATATTGTATTTTCATTTTTTTTAATGTTTGGATTTTAACTTATTTATATCAAATTTACTCTGATTAAATCTAACTTGATCAAAATAATTAGATTCTTGTATTAACTATTTTCTACATCACTACCTCACTTAGCTTAAAACCTAACAAGACACATGAATCTTCAAGGGAAATAGCTTTCTCTTTGCTTACCATCTTCCTTGTGAAACTATAACCTCTTTATAATTACTATATGCCTTAATAATATTTATTCTTTGTGATTTTACTTTAAGTTCCTCTCTTATAGATTTTATCTATTGGACGTAGTTATATTTTAAATTGCAGTTTCACTTGGTCGATCTATACCAATTTGCATAAAACATAGGTACTTTTCTCTTAGAAACCTTACAATCATTCCACTCCACTTAAGTCCTTCTTCATGTGTTTATCAACAATGCCTCCAAATATCGGTTTCCATTGAATAATAATGTAGAATTGCAAAATGACAACGAATATAACTAAAATCCTTCATTCGGGTGATTGTAGGTAAACAAATAATTTTAAGCTTTTTAAGTTTTAAACAGGCTAATAAACCTCAACCAAGGTCTGAAATTTCCACAAGTACTATGCACAAATGGACATCGAAATATGCCTCTTCAGTGTAAGAAAGTATGTTAAATATTAGCATTCAGGGAGATTAAAAGTACCATGCATTTTGAGAAATCTCCAGTCATGAACTTGGAGAAATGCATCCTCCTTACATCAACATGTCCCCAGTAGAAATGTTCTTCAAACTTTCTACACTGCTCCTTCCACTTTTCACAATACCTACATTCCATACCCATTCTGAAACCCTGTGTTTTAAGGAAAAAGTTCAATAACCAAAACCCACAAAACAAGAACACAGTGGAGTTTAGAGCTCAGAATCATCAAAAAACTTAATTTGACAAAAATGTGTAATCTTTAACAGAAAAAAAAAGGATACTATCGCTAAAAAGATCAAAATAGAAGTAAAAAACGTGAGAAATGGAATGGATCAACTGAACACACATCTAATAAATTACGGGATAATGCAGAAACATTTAAGCTTAAGAAAAGATTGAAGTTCTAAAAAATATACGTATATATAGATAACAAAGCACTGTGATAACTAGTTCCTTAAAAATAAATAAATAAAGACTTACTTTTCCATATTACCAATTGCATCGTAGGATCTGAATCTTTACAAAATGTTGTAGCAAAAAATGATAAAAAAAGGGCAAAAGTTTGGACTTTCGACCTCTTCGATCCGATATTTTGTGGAGGGGTAATTCTACTGGGATACCGAAGAAGGAAATAATTTTAACCTAATCTAAAGAACACAGCCAGGCGATCAGTTCCTTCAGAACAAATAAAGCTGCCATTTTTTTCGTTGGAAATGGCTTCTTTGCTTCACATGTCTTTGAAAAAGAATCATTTCTTGTAAAATAATCGACGAAAAGCGCAAGTTAGATGTGCGCTAGATGAGAAGAAGAAAAAAAAACGCTGAGCTAATCGCTTGAAGTTGCGCTTTCAATCGAAGTTGAGATTACAAGTAAAAGGATTTACCTTCTTCTGCCTCCTATCTATCGCTCTCGCTCGCTCTCCTCTCTCTGCTCTCTCTCTGTTTCTCTTGAGAAAATAAAAATAAAATAAGACAAATCATGTTTACTTTTTTTGGCTTCCCAGGGAAGATGTAAAATGGTAATGAGTTCACATAATTGAAAAATATTCTCATTTTTTTTAGAAATATATTGAGAAGTTTATTTTGAACTAAAAATATTTATGATATAATAATATAAACTATAACTCTCAAGTCAATGGAGACAAACATTCGAACAATAAAGATCTAGAAGGTATTTTTTCTTTTCACCTTTTTTCATTGAAATCTTAGAGCTAATGTGATGAGTCATAAATAAAAAGTTATAGTAATAATCTCTATATTCCAATTACATTTGAATGCATTTATGGGTCATGGTATGGAGAGATAACATGTGGAGTCCAAACGAGAGACCCGTCCAAATTCTGCGAGAGTACACAATAAATACAACAAATACACAGTTTTATTTTCAATGTGTATTTATTGTGTATCCTCATAGAATCCGGACGGTTCTCCTGTCTGGACTCCACATGTAATAACTTCTCGATAATATGAAGGAAATTTATGTTTTAAAAAAATGAGGAATGACTATACATTATGTTTTTTAAAATTTGTTTGCATATTAAATCTAAACCCTAAGATGTCTTTAACATCATATTAATGTTACAACCATGTCTACTGAGCTTTAGCTCACCCTAATTTGATTGGAGCACATCCTTCATCCAATTTTAAAAAAATGTTACAACCATGTTAGGAATTGTTCTCTTTTTACACCATGTTAGAAATTTGTTTGCATGTCAGAACTAGACAATTTAGGAACGTTATAGTGATGTAAATGAGTATCCTAAGTATAATGCATGGTTAAAGAAAATTGAATAGGAATAAATGGACATCATAAGTATGAAGTGGATATATCACTTACCAGAGATTTATGAGGAGACATTTAATTATGTTGTTCGATTGTACTCTATTATTTTAAAGTTATAGTCATTTGTGCTATAAATGTCATGATTGTACTCACCTGCATCAAAATTATACTGTGATGAGGTATAGATGTTACAACAGCACTTTATTATATCAAAGTTAACTTCTATTATATTATAGTCATTGTTATTATATGTTAATATGTTATATGTTTAAATCTGTGTCCAATGATTTAAATATTGTTTGAATCTTGACCATAGATTTTTTGAACATGGTTCAATTAAGAATCTCATACTTTAATCTTTTATAGTTCCATAGAAAGAATAGATTTCACAATAAAAGCATTATGTTATAAAATCACAATTATAACATATACTAGTTGAATTGACAATACTTAAAAGACATTAAATAGAAGTAGTCGATAATATTTTATCAACACTCAATTACATTATAACTAACAAAGAATTACAAACTAAAAAAACTAGCCTTTTACATTTAATAAAATTATATCAAATAATATTACAATTATAACAAAATATTGGTTATAATCTTAATCATATGACCACAAGCCCTATTAAATGAACGATGGTTAGCGTTAAAATATTTATTTTTCATTATATAAATCTGAATGCAGCCGTTTCCCCTTCCAACATCGGCAACCTAGGTATAATATAATTGAGACTAAAGGAGAATTTTAATTTAAAAAACGATCATGCTCCAATCATGTTCGAGCACGTTTCAAACCTCATTCAAATCATGTACGAGCGTGGTCCATACTAGCATCTATATGTCTTTAAACTCTTGTACACAGTAGGAAAAATCGTCCATTACTCGTAGATTTTTCTGGCTGAAATTCGTTGTTCTGGCGGGTTTTTCCCGCCGGTATTAGCCACTTAGGAAACTGAAACCGGCGGTTTATTTCCGACGGTTTTAAGTTGTTGTTGGACCGACGGTCAGAGTAATGGCTCGTGTAGAATATCCGCTAGTATTTGATGGATTTTTTGTGGTATATATATATATATATATATACACACACACACACATCCCAACGACTCTATGCTTATCCTCAACCCCACCTACATAGTCGGTCGATCCAATATTGTTCTACACCATGCTACTGTTCCATTTAAGAAAATATTATATCATTATATCTAATACATCTAAAAGAGGAAATAAAAAAAAAATTTTGTTTTTTTTTTTGTTTTTTTGAGGCATTTACTCTCTCCCACCTCTGCCCTGCGAATCTAATGCAGACTTCTTTAGAAAGAGGGAGGTGAAATGGTAAGGCAATAATGGCATCACGGGTAATGAATGCATTGGTGATATCAATCCAAAATTCAGATTAGCCATAACGAGTCGATAAGGTTTTATACGATTAGTCTTCTGATTAACATGTAGTTAAGTTTATTTTCTAAATTTAGGTTGATTAGTCTTGTCCATGATATCCTAAACTATTACAAATCACAAGGTTGTTTGGAGACTGTTGTTTTCAAGATATATTTTCCTCTGCTCATCATCATCATCATCATCTTCTTCTTCTTCTTCTTCTTCTGTGTTTAATCAAATAGAAATGGTACTAGAGCCCTATAGCAAGCCTAATTCCAATTGTTTATCTTCCTTAAGATTGCCAAAATTGAATTGAGAAGAGCGAAAATCAATAGAGATATGATGCTGAGAAGAATGATCAGAAGGATATTTACTTGACAGGAAAGTGATAGAGGTGAAGTCCCTGGTAACATATGCCTTGAGCAAAGTCTCTTAAACAGGGAAAATTATTACGTGCGGCGTCCGGATTCGTTCGGAGGTGAATCCTGGCACGCCATATCACTCAGGGCCGGTGCGTCAGGCCGGTGCATCCGGATGACGTGGCCCGTCCGGATTCACCTTCGAATGGTCCGGACACCGCACGTAATAATCTCTCCTTCAACGGACATCTTGTTAGAGGGCTTTGAAGAAATAATGTGCACAACAAGAAATGAGAGGCATGAAACATCAATCAAACATCCACACATGATGCATGTGAAATACACACTAATCTTGTTTGCAAGCCATCATTTATTCACAAGAATGACATTTTTGTACTATGTTCTTCTTAGATAGAAATCATATTCCCTCAGCTCACCTTACAATGGATGTAAGTTACAAGATCAAATCTCTCTAAATCATTTGCATTTGTCACATTATCTTCACCTCCTCATAGAGTACCTTGGCTGCCATTTTTCTTAAATCTTCAAACTCCTAGTGCCTAATTCTTCATTTCTTTATGGGTGTGAGTTTTTAACATTCAAAAGCAATGCAGACTAAGAAGAAAGCTTTAGGATGAAAGCCAAAAAGAAGATAAGGAAATCAACATGAGACAATGAGAAAAGATTGTCTTTTTGGTCTACAGTCTCTAAAGCCCTCACTTTTGCCTCCATTTACTTGGTTCCATGATTATAAAAGAGGCTATTAGGCTCATTATTCTGTTATCATCCTTTGCTCCCCTCCTCTCTTCATAATTTCTAGGCTTTTACAAGTTTGCAACAACATCGCCTATCTGATACTACATAGAATTTTTATAGAGGACTTTGGGTTCTTATGTAGATCTTCACCCCTTGATACTTCTACTTACCAATAACTTTTCATGCCCATTTTCCTCTCTTTGCTTCAAACTATCATTTGGGTAAAGGCTTCGTTTCGGACAACTTTCTTATCATTTTCTTAAACAACTTTTCAGCATAAAATTTTTTTGAACTAAAAATTTGTATACCAAAAAGCTACTTTAAAATGCAGTGAGAAAGCTGTCCTAAACGAAGCCTAAGAGAACCAATATAAAATTCTTCTGGGAGTTGCTTTTGGGTTAATGATGAAATTATTATAAATCGAAAAATTGAGATCAATACAAAACATTATAGGAATTTTTTTTTTCCTGATTTGATATTTGTTTTGGAGTAACAAACTTATAAAATACTTCATAGATGGGCAAATTATTAGGTCCGGTGTCCGGATTCGTCCGGACACCAATCCAGACGTGCCACTTCATCAAAATACACCGGGTCCCAATGTATTTGAGTGATGTGGCGCATCTGGATTGGATGTCCGGACGTCCGGTAACCAGACGTAATAATTCGCCATTTGCCCCATAGATGAGACATCATACAATCGCTAGTTTTTTTTTTTTTAATTTTTTTGTTTTCCTGTTTTTGATACTTTGCACTATCAAATGCTTGGAGTTGGTAAGAATTTAATTTGATTAAGGACTGGCTTGCAGTCTTGGATAGAACAAAAAGTATCTTTCTCGCTTTAAGAAGATTAATTAAGATCCTGCTAATCTCAACTATGTAATACATTAATGACAGTTAATTACTCTATGTTTGGAGAATCAAGGCAAGCAATAACAACGTGATTAGATGTTATCGATCGTTAAATAAAGGACTGAGTCCCACAATTATCAGATAGGAGCCTCATCACAACTATTGAGAACCAAGAAGACTTAGGCTTCGTTTGAGACGGATTTTTTACTGCTTCCTAAAGCAGCTTTCAAGTACAAAATTTTTAACTTTTGTACTAAAAAGCTATTTTAAAAAGCAATAAAACAGCCATCCTTAGGATTTGTTTGAGACGGCTTTCTTACTGCTTCTTATTATTGCTTCTTAAAGCAGTTTTTTAGTAAAAAAAATAAAAATTTTCTACTAGAAAACTGTTTTTAGAAGCAGTAAAAAAGTCGTCCCAAATAAAATCTTTTAGGCAGTGAAATTTATTATTGAATATCTGTTGAGCCTCATCACTGGAAAAAAAGATCAGAATGTCATTGTCAAAATGATAGTTAAAATTAGCCTCGAAGCCATTAAATCTATTTTGAGATGAGTGTTGATGTTCCTCCAAAAAATCAATTTGATCAAGCACGAATATATGGGATCATTTGAATTTTTTATTTCATCAAATTTAAAGTTCCATTGAATGCCTTGATGAGGAAAACTTATTGACACCAAATGTAATCCGATCTGACTTCAAATGGACCAAAATCAAACATTTTAAAGTGTGATTAAAAACTTCAAGACATTAATTTGAGAACCAAATGATCTTCAAATCTCACATGCTTATTATCACAGAGTGTCTCGACGAGAAAAATCCAACAAGCCCAAAATTGTCTAGTTTTGACATCATTAAGGAATTTTAGAAGCTAAAAGAACAACCTATGATTGAGGAATAAATATGGGCTATCTAATAGTGCTATGAACTTTAGCTATATTTATGGAGGATGTATCGTTAAAAAATGATATATAGGCCACCAATTTCTACATAAAGGGTGAGAAACCCCTTTAGTAAAAAAGAATCTAAACTTTTAAACATCGATGCGCCTTCTGGTGTAATAGTTGAAATTTTATTAAGAAATTTTTGCAGTTAAGTGTGCTCATCCCAGAGAAATATTAGGATGGGTGATATCCTAGGAAGTTACACCAACGGGACAAAACCATGAGGCCCTTCCGCCAAAACAAATAATATTTCGATAGTTAAAATTTTGGGCTATTATAAATGAAGATTGAAACATTGGCTTAAGATTCAAGAGAGTATAAATACTTTAATAATTTAGGAGAGCCGCCGGATCACTATTGTTTGATCATCATCGTTTAACCACCATCATCGAACCTTCAGTTTTCGACCATCAATTGCAGTCCCTGGGCCACCATTGGATGTTTATTGTCCTCCAACAACTATTGCTCAACCACAACCAACCAACCAAGGTTCTTATCATGAACCTTCATTTACAATCATTGGACTATGGTCATTCAACCAATGTCATCCAGCAACTATCGCTCAACTACAATTCTTCTACCATTGCATGACTGCAAACCTTCGACAATCATCACACAATTATAGTCTTGTGACTACCATCACTAAACTATAATCATCTGACTATTATTGCATGATTATAATCATTAGATGATCATCACATGACTACAGTAATTAGATGATCATCACATGACTACAATCATTTGACTATCATCGCTTAATCATAATCTTTCAGGCACTATTGTTTCACTTCAATCCTTCAATCACCATCATAGGAACACTATCGCAAGATCACAGTCTCCGACTACCTTTGCCTGACTATAGTCCTTCGATCATTATTACCTGACTATATTACTCCAACCTTTGCTCCCTAACTACGGTCCTCTAATTCCCATTGCTTGACCATGCTCTTCTGACCATTATTGCCCAACTACAATCATTCAACCACCGACTCTCGACTATAGTCATCCAACCACTATCACTTATTATGATCCTTCGACCATGATCACCCTATTACGGTCCTTCAATCATCGTCGTCTAGCTACGTTCCTACCAACTTGTCTATATATGACTACCTTGCCAGACTATGATCCTCCAACCACCGTCTCCCTACTATGGTCCTTCAACCATCATTGCATGACTATAGTCCTCTAACCACTATTGCCCAACTATGATCCTTTGAACAACATTGCTCGACTTCAATTTTCTAACAAGCAAACTTGACCATGGTCTTCAAATGACAATCACTTGATTATGGTATCCCGATTACTTCGTCTAATAATGATCCTCCAACCATTATCACCTGACAACATTGATTCTCACTAATTTTACCATCCACCATCTTCAACATTTACAAACACCATAACCTATAAGGCTTATGTATGCTATTGTCACCAACTTGAACTCTGATATCATCACTAATATTTATGATATACTTCTTTATCTCTATTATCCTCTTCATGACCAAACATACAATCTCTTGAAGATGACTCTCATATCACAAAGCTCTTCCAATTTTCATCATGGTTTCAATTCTATATAAATTATGTTTACTATATTATATCAATATCTTCGCTAATCAAATAATTTAGTGAACAATTTCAAATGGGCCTATGTGATTTTTCCCTTTCTAGTTTTTCCATATAAAAACTCCAGTATTTATTGCAACTAAATTATTTGTGTGTACGTTGGATCTATATATTGTTAAGAGAGTGAACTTTTTGACATTATCGTTGTGAACTTTCTTAATGTAACAAGTGTGATAAATGAATAATTAATGTTATATTTCTTTGAAAATGAATATGATTTTTTAAAATTTATTCTAATTATTTTTTATTATGATATCCAATATAATTTTTTTCCCATCTTTTTTCTGCTTGAGTTCTCATTAGGGATGTCAATAAATAACCTAAGCCACCAACTTGGCTCAAAAATTTTGGATTCGGGTTACCTTCTTAATTAATGGGTCAGGTTCAATTTTTTAACTCGTTTAGTAAACAGGCGGGTTTGTGTTGACTTGCAAACCCATTTTTAACCTAAAATGACCTGTCTAATAGTTTTTTTTTAATTTTTTTGACTTGCAAGTACAATATTCCAATTTTAAATCAAATATTATAAATTTTATATTTAATAAGTTATAAAAAAAATTAACCAAAATGATTAATTGGTCGAGTTTGGGTCATTTGAGTTGCTAGTGTGTAGGCTTCAAGTTTTTTTTATCAATTTATTAAATGTGTCTGACCGGTTATGATTGATTGGATTAAGACAAAATCAATTCGAATCCTTCATGAACCCGGCTAGTCAACCCGTTTGATGCCCTAGAGCTCATCATACTCCGACAGAGGAGCAAACTAAAAATAGGAATTCACCTTCACCACATCAATCAGACAAGAGAAAAAAAAGGGAAGAAAATAGGAAAGACCACACAAAAAAATCAAGTCCAGTTAGGCTTCGTTTGGGGCGGCTTTCTTTATGCTTCTTAAAGCAATTTTCTAGTACAAAATTTTAAGAACCACTAAGAAAACTGCCCGAAACGGAGCCTTAGTTTCTTTGCTTCACGCATAACCAAATTAAAAGAAAAGATATCACAGCGGAAGCCAGAAAGGAAAGAAAGCTGATATTGAATATGCCTTCTCACAATACGACAACACAAAAAATATGTTGAATTCCTTCCTTGGTTATCATAAAACAACGGGCTCTGAGAATTACTAAAAGTATTATGTTAGTGATTGCAAACTTCCTCCAAACATGAATTTAAGATAATATATTTATATTTTAAAATTTTAAGCTAATTTGATTATAAATTTGTACGTATCTATAACCTCAAATCTAAGAGCTCTTAATTGAGAGCTTAAACTAAGAATCAACAAATTAAATTGAGCTGCATAAATTACAGAACACGTGATTCAAAATATTTATTACATACAACTTTTTCGTTGGTTTGTTTTTCAAACAACAGCTATAATTTCCTCTAGTTACAAATTTTTTTGTTGTTTTCTCATAATTTTTTTAAAAAAAATTATTATGAAAAGTACTTCCTATAATAATTTTACAATTAACTTTATAAAAACTTTCATCCCAAACACTTTTAAGTTAAAACTTTTATGGCTTTCATGCTTTTTTTTTCCTTGTAATTTTTTCTTTTTGGTGATGATTGCAAATCTATTTGTTCATATTTTGTTGAATTGCATGATAAATATTTCGCAATATGTGATTGATTTAAATATAAATATTTGATTAATTATTGGGCAATACAATATTTTATAAATATTAGGTTAATAAAAAATATTCAAAAGATCAATCAGTAGTTTTGACTTTTGAGAGATTTTTTATTGGTTTAAAGAGATAATGTGATAAAATTTGCCTTCAAACCCATTTTTATGGCTACTATAAATAATTTTAGATAAAGCAATTTGGTATCACAAAATTACAAACATATAGAGAGAAAAAGAAGAAAAGCTCTCAATTGAGAGAGCAAATGAAGGAGTTTTAGAGCGCTTGTAGGAGAGAGATTTATTGTTTCTTTAAGGAGGTGTTGCTAAGTTTAGTAACATAAAAAAGAGAAGCTTTATTTGGACCCTTGAAATAGGCAAAGAAATATTTAGGGCTTGTTTAAAATTTTATTACTGATTTATTTTTTAGACCGCAACAATAATTTTTGGTTGACTATTATTTTTTATTGCTTTCAATATTTTGTGTACTGAAAAGTTGCTTTTTATAGTAGCTTTTTTAAAAGTTAATTTCTTCGTAACATTTTTATAACCACCTATATAAAAAACTACAACCGTCTCAAATAAACCCTGAGTTTTAGTTTGGGATGACTTTCTTATTATTTCTTAAAGCAGCTTTCTATAGAAAGCTACTTTAAGAAGCAATCTATAGAAAGATACTTTAAAAAGCAAAAAGAAAGTCATCCCAAAAGGAGCCTTAGGCTTCGTTTATGACGGCTTATTATTGCTTTTTGAAGCAGCTTTCTAGTATAAAAAATTTAATTTTTATGCTAAAAAGTTGCTTCAAGAAGCAATAAAAAATCTGTCCCAAACAAAGCCTTATTATATCTTTGTAATTTTGTATGCAAGTAAGGCTTCATTTGGAATGACTTTCTTACTGCTTTGATTTTCAGATCCCAAACACAATTTAAGTTTGGCTATTGTTTTTCTTTGCTTTTAACTTTTTTTTTATACTAATAAGTTATTTTTTACATCAGTAGAAAAAAATATATTTTTTTCTACTATAACCTTACAATCATCTCTACAAAACACTGCAGTCGTCCCAAAAAAGCTCTAAAATCTCATTTACACATACAAAACCATCTTATTTTTATGTCCTTTTCTACATTTTTATCTTCACTATCCTAACCTATATATAATCAACTTTATTTCATAAATAAATGAAAAATCTCATGATAATTAAAATAAAAAGAATTACAACATATCACAAAATTCAAAGCCATGCACTCTCATGGACCACCATTGGAATCATTAACATCATTTTGCTGCTTTTTTGTCAAACAAATCGTTATCATCCGCTGACCTAATACTTAACCTGCCCAGATTATTCCCCTTTGACATTCGAATCACTTTCAGCTTAGAATATTCTAAGGATATAAGTCTATATATATATACACATCTATGTATATTTAATGATGGCAAAAATTCAACTGTAGTGATGGTATGTTGAATTGATTAGTTGAAAAAATGCATGAGTTTTTATCTAAATATAGCATTAATCTCCACCTAATCTATGAGATTTTCAAAAGTTTATCTACATTTTCTTAGAAGATATTTTTTTTTTTAAAGGATCGATAGAGACGCTTGAACTACTTTTACAATATATCTACCTCAAGTCGAAGAGATTATAATGTGTTTAAAAAAATAAAAGACAAGTTTTATTTGACATAATTTCTTATTGATTTTTAAAGTAGCTTTCTAATACAAAAAATTTTTGAGCTAGAAATTTTTATACTAGCTAGAAAGTTATTTTAGAAAGCAGTAATAAAGCTATTTCAAACAAATAAAATTTTATTTGGGATAAGTTTTTTACTGTTTTCTAAAACAACTTTTTAATACAAAATTTATACTATTAGAAGAATTTTCATACTAAAAACTACTTTAAAAAATAATAAAAAAATTATAGTCTTTCTTGTTTTGCTTGCAAGAGCATCAACTTTGACAATATGTTTATATGAAAGTTTTGACATTGGGTATATAAAATATTAATTTTTAAACATATAGAGAAGTGGTGAATCAAAATCATTATCATATAATATAATGAGGGATTCATAAAATATATTTTATTTTAAATAAATTAATACTAATGATATTTTTTTATATAATTTATAAAATTTGAATGTTACATAAATTTATAATATATATGTAAATCTCCAAATTATAGAATATATAAATAAATTAGAAACATATTGGATTAAGTGAACCCAAATAGTAAAAACTAACATGATGGAAGAGACTTGCATATTCAGAAATTTCTTCTTAGAAAATTAATCATAACCACCTTTTAAGAATGTTAAATGTAATTATTCAAGATTTGTTCGAAGCAATTGCAACTTTTTATAAAGATTGTCAAAGAGATTGTGAAGCTATTATATAGAAATAATTTTTTTTGAAAAATATCATAATAAATAAATATATATATATATATATATATATAAAGTCGGTCAATAATTTTATTGCAGCTCAGCATATTATTAATAGGTTTCTTTAAGATGACTTTTAATTATTGCTTAAAATAGTGTTTTTTTAATAAAAAAATAAAATTTTTATACTAAAATATTACTTTAAAAAATAATAATAAAAACTATCTCAAATGAAGCCTAACACTTTATTGGGACGGCTTTTTATTTCTTCTAAAATATACTTTTAATAAAAAAATAAAATTTTTGTACTAAAAAGTTGCTAAGATAAACCGTTACCCAAAATTTTTGTACAAAAAAACTGTTATAGAAACAATAAAATAGCCGTCACAAAATTTATTGTACTAAAAAAAACTGCTTTAAGAACAGTAAGAAACTTCTAAATCTGATTTGCGAAAAAATAACTTTTCACAAGAAAAAAACAACAACCAAATGAAAGTATGATTATGATTTCTTAAATTCAACATATATGCACAAACTTACATATAAATTTATATAAAAATATGAATAAATATACAAACATGTGTATATAAAAAAATCATCTCAAACCAAAGCTCAAACAGAGCAAAAAACCATCACTGTAACTTACACAACTCACTTTCAAAACTGGCATTAAATACTCTGAAACACTTGTGTAGAGCAAAGAGAGCTAAAACGATCTCCCACAAGAGATCACTCCACATGGAGATTTTGTGGTCCCTTAAATCACATGGCTATTCACCAGAAGAAGAGCTGAGTTAGAAAAAAATTTACTGAAGTAGTTACTGAACCATACAGTTGGATGAAAGAATTAAATGCTCTTCACACTGAACGGTTAGAAATTAAATAGCTCGGCAAATAAGGAATACAGATTACAGACCAACCAGATGTTACTTCTCAAGAATCAAAATGCATTCACTTGCACTGAGAATTCATATGCAGCATTGGAAGTTTGTATTTTCTTTATACAGCATCTAAAATATCAAAAATAACGCACCCCTTAGATCTCTAAACGCATCATCACACCCGTTGGTTTCGTCGCCTTCGCCGCTTTGGTCACGCAGCCGATCGCCCTCACAGTCCCTCTCTCGTTTCATCTCCTTCCTCTTCATGAATCCCTATACAACAAAGAAGCAAGAAAATCATGTAGGAGCTCTCAAGCGAAGGATTTGGCGGGTCCAGTAGCCCCAACAATGATGAGATTCGACAAGGCTTGCAAGCGAAGGTATCAACAAGCCGAGCAACGGCGACATCAAGTGGAGCTCGCAAGTGAGGGCATTGGTGAATTTAAGTGTCGTGCATGGAGGAGGAAGTTGCATTAGACCTTCTCCAACCGAACTGCATACCATCATATGCAGTCGGCCATTCGGTCCATTCGAGCTCCAAATCCCATGCTAAAGTTCGGCATATTGGCGTCGCACTGTTCACCTACGTAAAAATTGGGCTACAGTATTTGCCGAAGAAGAGCACGAAAAAGAGAAAAGCACGGGAAAGATGAGAAAATGGTTACCTTCATAGGAAGCGTGCGAAAGAAAAGAGAAAATGTCATTCAATTGGAGATGAATTATTACATTTTGAAGTTTTGCTGCATTTTGGAGTGCAAAATAAAATTTTCGGTTTGAGATGCTCTTATTGATGTATGCAAGAGCTCGAAGTTCAATTAAGCTCACTGGGAGAATGTGTCGACGAGCTAAAAGATGGTATGATCTGACGAGCTCGTAAATGGAGTGCTAGATAGTGTAAATAGTGAAGCTTAATTGTTAAATATACAAATGATGATACTTTAGGTGCTATAGAAAAAAGCAATTTTTTTCTTAAGAACATAAAATGAGAAAAAAAAAATTCAACTTTCAACTCCATATAAATAATTTATTTCTCTTTTAAAAAGAACAGAAAAAAAAAAGTTTCACATTAAAAAACTTTCTAAAATACCCAACTTATCCTTTAGGCAATATTCTCAAATCCTCAATCCTAAGCTGTCTTTCTTCTCAATATGGTTTATAAGCAAATTAATAATAATAATTTTCTTTAATTCTCTAAATCTAATTCTCTAAATCATTTCTAAATCTTTTCTTCCCTCAGGTCTCAATCAGAGAGCAGTATTCAAACAATAAGGCACAGTAATCTGCCGTATAGAAAAATTCTAAAGAGAATATTTTCCACATTTGCCAATTGTAATGATTGTAATACAAAGAACAGTGCCTATGATGTGCATACAAATTAAGCTAGAAAATTTGGCTGTCAATCTCAAAGAAATGGCTATATGAGTGAAATGATTGCAGTATCCATAAAGAGCATAATATGGATAGCTTGAGTTCAAATAGATAACACAAAAGAAAAAGAAGCTCCAAAAAGAGAGCTTAAGCTTAACAAAGTTAATACTTTACTATACATGTGAAAACTGAGTAATTAACAACTAATTATATCAAAAAATCATAGTAAAAATGTTGCATTATGGCAAAAATTATAGGTCTAACCGTTACTTCTTAAGAAAACAATCACCATCACAAGCTATATTTTGTTGTTTTCTCGAAGCTAATCTCCAGTGAAGATGATGGCTTTTGCACTAGTTCATGCACTAATCATCTTTCCTTCGGCTAATCGATTCAACTGGAAATTCCTGATCAACTGCCCCATCATTGTTTAATAAGAACACAGAAGAACCAGTGTGTTTCAAAAAGCAATTATTAAATATGGTGAAATTATAAAAAGGAGCTTATGACTGCTAAGTATCAAAGAAGATGAAGTGTGTATGCCACGCACAAAATTAACTGAATGAACATCAATGAAACAGATTAAGGCTTCATTTGGGACGACTATCTTGTTGCTTCTTAAAACAACTTTCTAGTATAAAAATTAAAAGTCGTCCCAAACGAAACCTAAGTTGCGTTATTGTCATGAAAAACAAAACAAAGGAAAAAAGAACAATTAAGGCATCAAATGCTTGCTTGATCTGTAATGATGAAAATCTTAATTGATGACTGAAATGGTTTCCTGCTCGTTTAGTCTGAGATTTACAATATCACTGATGGAAAAAGAGCTCCACCAGATGTACAGTCAATTCATAATTCATAAGCAAACTCTACATGATATAATAAGATACATGACTAGGAAATTTGCCAAGAATAAATAAATTCAAAAGTGAATGCGCGATGTACCACTACAGCCAGATGGGGGGGAACTAGACAAATCAAATTGAAGTTCTCTGCATTCAATTGGAGTTCCTGCATCATCCAAACTTCTGCTGCAGTTAGTGGCATCTAAGGTCTGAGCAAAAAAAAAGTGTCACAAAGACAGAAGAAACTGCAATCTGCTTCAAGTTTCTATGTCTCTGATATCTCATCAACAGTTGATAGACCATCACTTTCAACAAATACTGGATCAAGAAACCTGGCCACAAAAGCCCACATCTTGTACACATCCACAAAATTTGTGAGGAATCCCAGAGATGCAGTAACAACCTCTACTCTTATAGTGACATTCTTACCGTCCCGACGACCGTTTGATACGGGGCCGCACAGGGATGGGTCGCTCAATTCAACAGCTCCATGAAGTGCTTTTGCATTGTCAATGACCTTTATATGGCTAAGAAAACCTATTCCCAACGAGATGCCATTTCTTTCAGCCAGCTTCTGGACAGTTTCAGGGTGTATCAAACCCCCACGCACATTCCTGACATTAAATGCCACAGCTGCACCCCTCTCATACTTGATCTTTGGCCCATAGATGCGAACAAGAGGCACCCCATCATCCCCATCTGATGTTGGTAATCGCAGATGAAGCAAGGAGGTCACAAGCCAATTGACCAGATATCGAAGCCTTGAGGTGGTTTTGTTTAGGCCCATCATATTAACATGATCAATATGTCTGCAAACTATTTCAGGCTCTCTTCTACTCCACTCTTGATCATCCTCATAGTCACTGCCACTGGCAACTTCAGCATCACCAAAATTATGAGCAGAAGCTTCCCCTGCATCCAAATTGAGACCAAACTTTTCTGTAGGTTTTATATCTTCCGCGCTGAATGAGACCCTCCGGCCCATGCTAACAACGTGCTCGTTATCTTCCACGCCGAAGAATCTGCCATGATTGAACCTGGTATTGTTTCCTTCCCTCCTACCTAATAACCTGAATTCACCTTCTGTTTCCCTTCTTATGGCACTTTCTTTAATTCCCATTGTACCTTGGTCCTGGAAAATTTCAGATGTTGAACCATTTTCATGAAAGTTTTGATGCCCAAAGGCTGAGCTTGAGTTGTCAGTTTTCCCTCCATTGGCAGAAGAAAACTTCACCACTCTCCGCCCAGTAGTCCCATTATCAGGCTCTTCCTGAATCTCATTGGTATGAGGCCTTTCTTCTTGGTTTTCCTTAATTCTTTCCAAATCCTGTGAAACTGATAAGACTGCTGCATCAAAAGAGAGCACATGATCTTCGCGCATCGGACTCTTTTTTGAAGGCAACTTTGGGGACACTCTCTTATGATTCTTCTTACCAGAAAACCAAGAAGGTGGTATTGGAGAGCCCATATTGCCTCTATTGAGCTGACCTGAATTGTCCGAGCCAAAGGGGCTCTGGCCCAAATCAATCCATAGAGAATTGTCAGATGAGTCATCTTCGCTGAAAACCGGGCTCTTCATCACCTCTCCAAGTGAAACACTTTCTGATTCTTCAAAGATAGTGCTAGCTCCATCCCTGTCAGAGCTATTATCCTGATCCATCTCAGTTTCAATCACATCTCTAACTTGAGCTGAGGTGAATGCACCAGAGAAAGCAGGCATTTGTGAACCTCGGCTAGCACCTGGCTTTGCCGATTCCTCAATGCCATCAATCTGGTCTTTATCAGAAGCATCAAAACCATCCAAACCATCCACAGAATCACTCAAATACTGTGGGAAGACAGGTAAAATTCTCACCATCCCTGATCCAGTGCCACCATTCTGGTTCTGCAAACAACCCATCACTGATTTCTTGATAAGTAGGCAACCAAAACCAGTTGGGTCTGATCCAAACACCCTGTAGAATGAAGTTATTATGAAATCAGGACGGTAAAGGGACAATCCCAGTGAATCCATGTCCTTGGGACCCAAAGATCCAGCATCAAGCAAAACATGCCAATTATTCTGTTGAGCCATGGCCATCCATTGATATGGATACTTGACTCCACTAACTCTGGACTGAACCGGGAACACGAAAAGCCCCACTGCCGAGTCCTTTTTTCGCCTTTTCTTGCAAGAGATCAGTTTCCTCAGTTCAGAATTACACACCTTAAGCGTCGGCCACTTGAAGCTCGCATTGTAAGCTTTTGCCCCCTTCTCCCTGGCACTCTGTGCCATCCAAATTACAGACTGGCTCTCATGATCAAACATCGTGAGCAGCTTCTTGTTGGTTTGAAAAGGATAAGACTCTGCAAGCAATCGAAAAGCAGAGCCTCGACTGACAGTAAACACAAGGCCATACTCATTCTCAGGGATGTTTAGATAATCCATTATTCTGGTTTTGATGTCATGCTCAGCTGTGCCTTTCTCTGCACCTCCATAGATGGCATGGTTGCTTAAGTTTGCAGTGATCTCAGAAAGACTAAAAGCAGAGGAGTCCCATTGCTCGAAGCTCTGAAGGTATGAAAACAGGCCGAAGCCACAGTAATCAAGGCATACCTTGGCGCTGGGCTCATCTAGGTGGCTGTACTCATCTGCGCGGAGCTGATCGATGAGATTTGATAACTGGTAATTGGGGTACATGGTGATATACTTTTTGAAACATTCCTGTAGCTCGGGGATGGAATCGAAGGATTCGAAGGTGCGATCGACTGCACGGGCCGTGGCACGGAGGAATTCCTTCTGTGCGTGGAGACGGGCGAGAGATCTAGACCGGCCAATGGAGCCGTCGCCGCCACCGGCCGCCTCAGAGCCGGCGGCGGCGTCGGAGTCGACATCTTGGGATTTGAAGAGAGAGCCATCCTCAGAGGCTTCTTCGAGGGCTTCACGGAGCTTGCTCTCTTGGAGTTGCCGGAGTATCGAGGGCTTGCGATGCTTGCCTGAATCGTCGGAGTAGTCGCTTCCGTCTCTCTGACGGCTCTTCTTCTTGTCGATGAACAAGGCGGCGCAGTGGGATATGGGCTTCCATAGTGATAGATGCATGTAGGCTCCGCTTTGAACAAAATTAGAAAATCATTAGAGGTGGATCAGAGCAGAAGCCCTATAAAAAGGTGAAGAAAAGTTTTGATTTTGATTTTCGGGCTCGAAATGAAGAAGAGGAACAGTAGAGTAAACGGAACCCTAGAGATTTCCAACATTCACGGACTTTTGAATGGGAATGGAGGGCTCTCGCTTTTGAAATTCCAAATCTTAGAACAAGAAATTAGCATTGACGAACTCGCAAAGAGCAGAGAAAAGCATAAAGAGTGGAGACCACATCAAAAGACATGGCTAGGAAGTAGAAAAGGAAAAGAAGTTCTTGAGGAAAGAGGGGATTTGGTTCCAAGTGAAGCCCTTTACCAAACAGGTATATTCAAAGACATAAAACTGAGAAGTCAGAAGAAGAAAAAGCAAACAAACAAGCAGCAGCCATGAAATCAAAGAACCATGAGTGCACAGGCAACAAGTATCAGGAACCCTAATTCGACGCCTCCACTAAACAGCCAAAAGAACAGATCTTACCATGAGTCTCTCTCTCTCTCTCTCTGCAGTTCTTCACCTTCACCAACCTCTGACTGCAACAAAATTAAAGCATGCCATCTTCCCCATCAACCCCATTTACTCCAATCTACTATCGTCAATCCAGATTTTCAGATAGCTTTTCTTCATTATTTTCCTAATATTCAAATTATGTCCATTTTTTTTCATTATTATAAAATATACTCGATTTCTCACCTAGCTTTTGACTCTCTTAACAAAATATCTCTAAACAAATAACCAAAAAAGGAAGTTGAACTAAATTTATCTTAAACAACTTGACAAACTATTCAGTTATTTACTTTTTATTATAAATTTTAACTATTCATATTTATTCATTTATTTATAAAAAAAATTTCTACAAACAATTCTGTCATGAATTCACCAACCAAAAAAAGAATTCAGCATTTTCATTGACTTCTCAAAATTTTTAGACATTTAGATGAATTCAGACAAAGGGACGGCTTTTTCATGGTTTCATAAAAAAAAAATAGCAAAAAAATTTAATCAATTTTTGTATAAAAAGATTTTATTTGGGATAATTTTCTGCTTCATAAAACAGTTTTTTAGTATCAAAATTAAAAATTTTATTTCAAAAAACTACTTTGAGTAATAAAAAATCGTCTCAAACAAAGCTTTTTTAGCTGCTTTAAGAAGCAGTGAAAAAGCCTTCTCAATTTTAGGAACTTTTATTTGGCCCGGTCGCCTAACGTAGATCTACGTTCGAACTCCAGTAAAATAGTGTCATGTGTTCTTACTGGCCCGACAACCCAACCCGGAACAGACCCAGGATTGCTATGTTCGCGTATTGCTAGGTATTGGTCGATTTTGCTCGGCAATAACAAGAAATATCATTCTGTGAAGATCAATACCTAGCAATACCGAGTTTTTCTCGATATTGCTCGGTATTTATCTTCACATAGCGGTATTTCTCGCTTTTGTATCAGTTTTTAAATTTTCATGGGACGCTATTGGCCAGGTGAATTATTTTGATATTCAAGACCCTGTAAAAACAGCAATTGCCAGTTTCCACCGTTGAGTTGTCATCGGTGTTAGTATTTTTGAATATTTTGAGCACTAACATCGGTGGTGGGCCCATTGCCAACTTAACCTCCCTCCTTTTTTTTTTTTCTTTTCTGTGACAAGCCAGAAAGTCAAATGGCCAATCGGTGTAATTAGCACGGGGGTCTCCTAACACTGGCCTTTAAATAAGCTTATTTGCGTGCTTATCTACTTATTAATGTCACCCTTCTGCCGCTGACAATAAAAATAATAATAATAAATTTAAAATAATGTTTTAATTATTTTGTGTTATATTAAAAAGTTGTTGCTGCATTTTCTTTTTTTATAAATAAAAATTTAAATGATATAATTTTTAGCGTGCCTTTTAGAGTGAAATATTAAGTAAAAAAATGTGTAGGTCTCGTTAGCTGAATATAAATACAAATATGAAATATGTTAAATTATTACAATCTTTCAAAAGAAAATTTCAAATTTTTTAAAATGAAAATAATTTTATTCTATGCTTGATTTGACCAAGTTAATCTTCATTTTAATGCTTAAAAATAGATTCGATAAAAATAATTTTGAATGTCATTTTTTAATTATGCTTTATTTTTATTTAATTTATAAAACAAATAAAATATTTATATTATGGAACATATGAACTTTAAACATATAAATATTGCAATTTTTTTAAAAAGAGAATATTAATAAATTTCATTTATTCATATAGCATGGTTTCTTAAATAAAAAATTAAATGGGCCTAGGGGTGTAAGTGATCCAGACTAGCTTGATCTCGAGTTCTCGACTCGTTAACAATATCACAAATCAAGCTTATCAAACCACAAAAATTGAGTCTCAAACTTAGCCTGATCCTCAGTTGTTAAACTCGTTGAGCCTCTAATAATTTTTAGAATAGTATTTAAAATTAAATTAATTTAGTATTATATGATATAATTTTAACATTTTATAATACATAAATATCATACATTTTTAAAATAATAAGAATTCTTAACAAATTATCTAAGAAATCGGGAGGAATCGAATCAAGTTCCAACTTCTTATTCAAACAAATCTATGTAATAGAGCTAGCGCAGCTCCATTAAATTTCTCGCATGAGCTCTCTGATAGGAAATAAGCTAACGAGTTCAAACTCCAAACTTATTAGAGAACTAGATAATTTAGTATCGAGTCTAAATAGCTAGACCTGGCCAGTTTGAGCTAGTTCTTATAAGGCTATTTTTACTTAATAGTCAAATTAAAATATTTTTTTTGGGAAATAATTAAAAATAATTAATGAGGTGAACGCAATAAATAGCTGCATTTAATGTGGTCAGTGACAGTATTGGGGGATGAGATTTACTTCATGTGGTCATAAAGAGTTTGAGGTGAATTTTAGATTTTTTTAGATCTCAATGGCACATAAACTCATGCTATGGAATTTTTATTTTTAGAGAAATTTTGGTACACATATTTGACAAATTTATAAGGAGGTATTTAAACTAAAATAATTTAAAAAAGAGCAAATAGGAAAATCAAATCACTCATTACAAAGAAAGTGAAAAAATTAAATGTTTTTATTTGAAACTGGAAAATTGTTTTTCGATTACTATTGATAGTTTATATTTTTTGGGTAATTTTTGGGCTTAGCCCGTATATTGAAGCAAAAAGATTACATAAGTGAGTCCTACTCAAAAACAAAACTTGGAGGAGCAAAAAGATGGCTAAAACAGAAAAAGAAATCAGTTTTCCGGTTTCAATGAAATCAAAAAATATATTTTAAGCATTTTTACATACATATTTTAGATTTCAGCTTTCTCTTAATGCGTGATTTGGTTCTCCGTGTTTACTCTTTAAATTATTTT